>NW_018128023.1:302495-309688 GCF_001952655.1 Monopterus albus | reverse complement strand
CAGTCTGGGTTATAAAGTAATCTGCATAAACAATCTTAATCCATCAATCTGATTAAAACAAGGCCCCACTGCATGACCACTCCTGTGTCTCCAGTATGCTATCAGTGGAGGGGGTGAATCACACAGGTGTCTGGGTTCTCTGAGTTGTTTGTAAAAAACAACAACAACAACAACAACAACTGTATACCACATTTATATTGCAGCTGTTATGACTTTGTTTTCTCTGAAATGAGTTAAGAGGTGATGCTTCATGTGTCAGGTCACTTTGATGAGACAGCTAATCTGTATTTAGCCTCCACCTGTCAATGTAGACACTCATCTCTTTCCCAAACATAACAGCATGGCAGTTTTCCAACACAAAGACAGCATTTACTTTACTACACTAGAACAGAATTACACAAATATGCAAAACCAAAATGCTATATTTTATAGTGCTTTTTTAAACTTATAGGAATGCATCTTTCAAGTAAAGGAATGAGGACCTTGAATGTTTAGTGGAGCAAGACATAACTGTTTCCTTAGAAGAATGTTGGAGTTGGCTGCAATCACATTGAGAAAGACAAAACCACAATGCTGTAAGTGCAAGCTGACACCGCTTTGACTGAAAGTGTGTGTGTGTGTATGTGTGAGGGGTCAGAACAAGTCAGATGGGTGTATAGGAAGCGGTGGATCAGAAAGTGAGATTGTTTCACAAGAATATCTGTCCCCAGTGACCCCATAGGCGAAAAAAATGTAAAGTGATCCTATCCTGCAAGGTTACTGGATCTCTGTGTATCATCATCATCATCATCATTAGTCTCCCCTAAAGTGGAGACATTTCATCGCTTGTTATTTCATTTGGGTTCGACGTGCATTTAGTCACTACATTTTATTTTTTTTACGCAAATACTACTAAGTAAAAACGTCCCTCTGTGATGTCAATGAATTTGTCACACCATTCATATCTGTGACAAATTCCTGCATCTGGTTTAGCTGCAATATAGAAATGAGTCAACACATCTCCGCCCCTACATTTCCTCTGGGAAACGCCTCACTCAGCTATAAAATCGGGTCTGGCTGGGATGGTCAGCAGAGCAGAAAAGATCGTTGGAGTGGAAGCAAAAGTTGCACAATGGAGTTTTGCACGTTAAAGCTATTTACGGTTTTATTCTCGTTTTACAGCGTTTTGGCGTTGCCACAATGGTTGCCACCTACAGGTAACAGAGGTAAAGAAACAAGCAGTATTTTATCGTGTCCTCAGTTTGTTTATGGAACTCTTTAATTGTTAATGATATTTGTTGTCATTTTATCACGGGCATAAGACCTGTTGCCACTGTTTTATACAAAGTTGTAATTAAAATATGGCGGGTAGGCTACTTCATGCGCAGCAGCGCGTAAAGCTTAATGCCAGTATGCTCTTCAACAATGTTCTTGCTGTTTTCAGCTGCGTGTCTCCTTCAAGTGGACGATGGACCTTGCAGAGCAGCAATTGAGCGCTATTACTACAACACTTTCACCCAAAAGTGCGAGATTTTTTACTATGGAGGCTGCAAAGGGAATGCCAACAATTTCAACAGTTATCAGGAGTGTCAGAAGAGTTGTTTCAGATTCCCAAGTAAGTTCCCAGTGTGATGAGCGTTATTTACAAGAAGGGGGCCTTGGCCCCCTCTGAGAGCTACTGTATAAGTGTAGTGGGTGTGGTTGTACTCTATTTTTATTTGAGAAAACCTTACTTGTACAATAAAGCATTCATTATTATAATCCAATAATAGAATATACTGTACATTAATGTGAACTGTGCCATTCTGCATATTGAGTACTTTTACTTTTGGTACTTTTTTTGGTACATTTTGATGATTATACTTTTATATAATTAACATTTTGAATGCATGACTTACTTATAACAGAGTATTTTTACACTGTGGCATTGATACTTTTACTTAAGTAAACAATCTGAGTTCTTCTTCCACCACTGTTAATCTCACCCTCAAATGCTGTCCTTCTCCCCAGAGATTCCCCAGATCTGCCGGTACCCTAGAGATGAGGGACCATGTCGTGCTCTCTTTCTCAACTACTTCTTCAACATGACCACAATGCAGTGTGAGCCATTTTATTATGGTGGCTGCCAAGGGAACCCCAATCGCTTCAAAGACCACACCTCTTGTGTGGAGTACTGCAGCCCTCGAAAACGTTAGTAGCCACATATTTACTCTGACATGCTGCCACTGAGTAATCTTGAAAAAAAAGAGACGTTGTTCTCTTCCTGCATGGATTACAGAGTGACAACAGTACTGCTAAATTAAAACACTGAAATACCAGATGTGATTGAATTGCAAAAGTTTGAATTATAATGTTAACAAAGAAAGAGAAAACTTGTGTTTCAGGTGCAATGTAATGGTAGTACTGAGAAAAAACTTCATACAAAAAGAATCCTCCTCCATGCCTTTGTGAGAATTCACAGTGAAGAAAGATATTTCAGTCATAGGAAAATGATTAAACAATCTGAGAGGAAAAACATGATTTTACTGTTGAAAAAAGCAATTAAATCCTTGTCTTTGTTCTCCTCTTCAACGTCTATGATTGACAGTCTCACTGTGTGCATTGTGGTTTATTTTACAGCTTTGTCTGTGCTCTGCCTGGACCCTCTGGACAAAGGGAAGTGTTCAGCCTCCATAACACGATATTACTACAACAAAGACAAAAAGATGTGCGAGGAGTTCACCTACACCGGCTGCGGAGGGAGCAGCAACAACTTTGTCTCGAGGCAGGACTGCATGGACGTGTGTGTTAAAGGTGTGTGAGTGTGAGTGGGGAATGCATGGACTGAAACTTTTTAACACAGTGAAGCCTGTAAATGAAGATGATCATTTGAGGAGAATCTGCAGACTCAGTAATTCAGTCATGACAGTATTCAGATTGGCACTTAGGTCACTTGTTAGTATGAATATGGAGAATTCAGAAAATCAGAGGGGAACTGGAAGGATCACAAAAAAATGCTCCACTGATGTCATTATCGGGCTTAAAAATGCTTGGCATCTGAAGAAACCATTAGTATACAAGGATAATCTTCTAAACCATTTATTCACTACAGCTGATCATTAAATTGTGACCAAGTAGAATCTGCCTGTACAAACTTCTGTTTTCTTAATTATAACTATAGAGACACAGCAAGCATTAGCAGTAAAGCTTATCATACTAATCAGCTGTTTTTCACCTTTTTGTTCCAGGAGGGAGACAGCGCATAGGCCAAGGAAAAGTATATCGCATGAGACGGAACAGAAATAATTCCAATACTTTCTTGCAGGTGTAGACATCTGATGTGTGTTCTTAGGGATTCTCACTTGGACAAGACCATAATGGAAGCTAACATTTAATAAAATAACTTTGTTTACATCAAAGTGTGGACCAGGTTTACTTTGTTGTTGCTGAGCAATTTTTCAAATGTGAGTTTTGCTGTTTGTTATTACTGCAACAATGTTCCTGAATTTTGATACTGTATGTATGTTTTGTATAAGTAATAATGCATTATTATAGTGAACCTTTTGTATTACTTTCTTATTCTTATAGCACTTTTTTACAATATACACTACTGTATAAGTAATAGCATTAAATTAAATCTTTTTTTGCACTTTCATGCTCTTGTGGTCTTTAAGTGACTGTATTGTGTTATATAATTAACTAACATAAAATGAATACACTGCAACTTCTTCAACCGCTGCTTTGTGTTACAATAACCTTTAAGAGTGCCTTAAACATTGTCTTAAAAAGTGCATTACATTTAATGAAGCACAAAAACAGAGCAGATAAAAACAGAAAGCTTGGGCTGGTTGCTTCACTTTCCATCAGTCACTTTCAATAGATCTCAATGCCTCTCCCATTCCTAAGCAATGCCGCTGTCTTCCCTTCTTATCTGCTAATACTTCGCAAGGCAGTTGAGCCTATCTAGGTTGCAACATAGCTTTGAATCAGGAAGGAAGAAGGAAGGAATCATAGAGTAGCAAATACTGAGGTTCATTAGAAGGTTGCTGCATGTTTAGAAGGGAGGAAACTGCAGGCTTACAAAATGTGAATCATGATGTTTTCAGCAATTCTAATGAAACTGTAGTGAAACACAATCAACAACCACAAAGCAGAATGCACCATGCATGGTAGAATAATGTGCGCATATACACTGCCAAGTCCAATGACTAATTAAGATTTTACAAGGTGGTTTCATTTTGGTCTGTACTACCAGTTTAGTATTCTCAGATAATATGCTAGTGTACCACAAGAGAAATAATTGCTCTGTAATCCAATTAAGGCAAGGAAGCTATTAATTTCATAGTACTTTGTGTATCTAGAACACCCCGACTGTCTAAAATCTGTGCTTTATTCCAATGCCTATAATAGAAATGTTGAAGAGCTGTGTGATTTTTCAGACAATAAATATTTATGGAAGATATAAAAGGAAACAACTTGCCAATCTGATGATAAATAGTAATTAAAGGTAGCACATCTGGCTAGATTTTTTGTTAATAGGAACCTTAAGCTAAATCATCTACTAGGTACAGTTGCAGAGGAGACATCATCCTAATTGTCTGCAGCCAACTTTTCAGTAATTACATAATCTTGAAATTATTATTTTCAATGAAACTGGTGGGTCTGGGAATTAAAGTTAAGCTTGTTTCGTCTTCCTGCTCTTTTCAATCAATACAAGCACACGTAATAGTGAATTTCGGAGGTGACTGACTTTCTGAGTTACAAAACAAAGGCTGGCTGATTAACACATAATGAATGAGCAATTTTCAATGAAAATAAGCATAATGCAGTAGCACAAAACACCATATTTTATGAGGTATAAGCTGTTTATTCATGTCCTGCTGCAACATGTTGCTCGCTATGGTGCAAATCTTTTGATCTCAGCGTAACTTTTTTCACTGGGCCACATGACAAATGTTTGTTTTGGTGCAAACAGACTCACTTTTAATCATAACAAAATTCACTCTTGGAACACTAATGGTTGGGAATAATACTGTTTGTAAAAGATTTGGTGTAGTCCAGAGGGTCTGAGATGGATTGATCCTGATCTAGTAATTTCATTAGCTGCAGTACATTAGGCAGAGCAATTCTGTCTAATTCTCAATGTACGTTTACAATGACACATGCTTCAGCTTTAAAAATAAATTAATTGTACTGTTTATATAGTAGGAAGCAACTTCTGACCATTTGTTAAACAGTAATATTGTTTTTAAAATATTTGAAATTGCTCATTTTAAAGAATCAATATGTACAATTCAGACTCATATAAAAAGAGTCTTCAGTAAAATATAAAATTCTGAGAGTATACTAATTTGAAATTTAACACTACACCAAATAGTCCTAAACCTCATCAACATACTTTAGTTGGAGGGGATCATCTTAGATGCCCCCTTGTGTTTTCATTTGTAATAAAAACTGCTGTCTAGTTTTCTTACTTATATCGTTAAACTAATAAACTGCAGCTACAACAGATTCTGTAGCCACTTACAGTCACTACACATTTCAGAATACTGGAGCATCCCACACCGTGCGGCACAGCTGTTGACTCAGCACCTTTGATTCGACTACTGTTTTTGTTCAGTAGGCGGATCTTGTTTGCTGAAACACCTTCACAGTGCTCTCACAGGTTTGGCAGCCAAACCAAATTATCTTGGTTTTGGTCAAACAGTAAGCGAACATTTAAAATAGTTTACCAAAGAAGAAAACCATAACCTAAGTAGTATTGTGTGGCTTTTGCATTAGGCAATGTATCAGTGTCCCCATAGCCAGAGACAGGAAATCCATTATAGCAATTTGTGATGTTATCAGCAGATGAAATAGCCTTGTCTATAGATTGATGGGGTACTTTGTTATTGCTCATGAAAACTCCCTATTATAACAGGATGTGGAGACTATGGTCTCTAAATGCTGATACTGAATAATAAACAAACATATTTGGTGAGTCCACCAAATGAGTGGCTCCAGCCTTTTTGATGCGTGACCCCTCAAGACAAAACAATGTCTACTTGGGACCCTTTATCACAGGTTCAGTTAAACCAAAGAGACTTTTTTTGTACATATTTTATACATATCTTTTGAATATTTTTTGAGGTAAAATTCAGATAATTCTGAAAAAAAAACTGACTTTAAATTGCAGAAAAATATTCTTTTGCGTTCTCATCTTGTTAGTTACCTCTCGACAATTTCAATATATCTTTCAGACCCTCTGATGGCGTACCATGGACCCTAGGTTGAGAACCCCTGCACTAAATTGTGTTAGGTTTCTATTAGCACTGAACAAAGACCAAACCTAGTAACAGAAATTGAACTCAGGAGTAATATTATTGCCTGGAAATTCAACTGAATTTAAAACATAATTTCTAGGCTGCCAGAGTTCTGTCTGTTTAAAGTGTAGACCAAACATATCAGATGGCTTCCCTGCCCCGACATGACATCAGAGTTTCCCCAACATACATCACCTTCTGTTAAGTAAAGTGGACTATTCCCTCCCCTCTCTCCACACACCTAAGACTGATGTGTTAGAGTGAAAAATCGGGGCTGTTCCTCACTGTCCATCTGGCTGCCAAACACACGTAGCTGTTTCCTAATAAGACAAGTCAGACAACTCCATACGTCTGTATGAGAGATGTTTTGGAGGCCTTCACAGGTCCAAATTACCAATTGATTTACAGAAAAATGCCATAAGAAAGATAATTTGTCAGTGTTGGTTGTGGACCTGCATATGGATGCTCACTAGTAATAATTGCACTTCTATGGCCACACAACCTGCTCCTAAGGTCTTGATGGAGTGGTGTGAGGAAAAATCACCTGGTTCTCACCAGCAAGACAAAAGAGATGGTGATTGACCTCCCCGGCGGAAATCACCAGCACTCACGCCGGTGAGCTTGGCTTGCAGGGCTCAGATATTCAGATTGTGGACACCTTTAAATACCTTAAATACCTGGGTGTCCACCTCAACAATAAGCTGGATTGGACCAACAACACTGATGCCCTAGTTTGGTCACGTGACGTTCCGCATAACCCCTTATTAAAGAGGAAACAGAGAAGGATGTGTTTACGGAAGTCAGTAAAGTAAATTGTGGTTCCACAACATGGCTTTACAAACTTATGCAGGATTTATTGAAGACAGCAGAAGACATGGAGAGTCTTGCAGTGCAATTTCCGCTGCGCTGTGTACACAGTTTGGATCAACTCGA
>NW_018128023.1:269769-287191 GCF_001952655.1 Monopterus albus | reverse complement strand
TGAGATTGTTCTTCTCTGCCAGTAGATCCTTGTGCTCAGTCTCACTGGAGGCTCTGCATTTCTCCATTTCATCCAACATGGAGGCTTTCTCCTGTTTCCACTGGAGACGCTCATTCTCTGCCTTCTCGTTGACTGACTGTAGATCAGCCATAAACTGCTGTTCCTTTTCACTTTGCTGCTCTAACTGGGCAGCATAGCAGCTCTGGGTTTTGTCCAAAGCTACCTGGAGGGAGCACCTCTCCTCCTGCCACTGCTGCTCTGCCTCCTTCTGAGCAGCCGTGAGCTGATTTATCTCAAGGCTGTGTTGCTCCAGCTGGACCTTCATAGAGTTCTCTGTGCTCTCCAACTCCTGCTCCTTTCTGTGCAGAGAACTCTTCAGGTCCTGTATGGTCTGAAGGTGTGTTGCCTTGTCCTGCTCATAATTCAGATGAGCCTCCTTCAGGTTATCAGTTTGGGTTGTACACAGCTTTTTGTATTTGTTCAGCTCTGCCAGAATGCAGGCTTTCTCTTCTTTCCACCGAAGACGCCCTAGTTTGCCTTCCTTGGCTCGAACACAGAAAGGTGATGAAGGTTCCAGGGTTTTCCTCTGTTGAACCTTAGTTTTTTTGTGCCACTTCTGCGTTTGTTTCTTAGAGCTCTGTGTACACCCCATAGTGAAATATAACGTGCAAATGTTATACAGTAAAAAAACTGAAATTCTTGACTTCTCAAGTTTGATGACACCTCAAAATCAAAATGCAACTTCTCTCTATCTGTGGTTGTGTGGTTCTGAATGCCAGTCTGTGATGTTGTGATGCCAGCAGTTTAGTCCTTTAATGTGCATTCTAGAACTCTGATGTCATGGTTGCTATTGGATACTGTAGTAGCAAATCTATGGTTGTTTGTTTTTTTGTTTTTGTTTTTTTGTATTGAAACAAAATATATTAACAAAACAGTGAACATGGGAGACAAGACAACAGATACATTGAAATTGTGGACACCTTTAAATACCTGGGTGTCCACCTCAACAATAAGCTGGATTGGACCAACAACACAGATGCCCTGTACAGGAAGGGCCAGAGCCGCCTTCACTTGTTGAGGAGACTGAGGTCCTTTGGTATGCACTCCTTCAGACATTTTATGATTCTGTGGTGGCATCTGCAGTTTTTTACGCTGTTGTGGGTTGAGCAGGAGGTAGCACGGTCAGGGACAGAAAGAGACTCAACAAACTGGTTAAGAGCTGGTTCTGTCCTGGGCTGCCCCCTGGATTCCATCGAGGAGGTGGCGGACAGAAGGAGGCTGGTAGAACTAACATCCATCATGCATAACCCCTCCCATCCCCTGTACCACACAGTGGTGGCTCTGAACAGTTCTTTCAGCACAAGACTGCTACATCCCCAGTGTAAGAAGGAGCATTACCGTAGGTCGTTCCTCCCCACAGCAATCACTGTACAACACATCACTGCAGTGATAAACTAGGTGAAATTATGAGGGACTATGCAATAATCTACTGAGGTGCAATACTTCAGCTCCTGGGTGTGAAATGCATTGTAAATAGGCTCATGTGTAATATCTTGTTCATTATCTTCCTCAAATACTGTACATTGCCCTGCTTTAGGTATTTTTGAGTAGTTGCTCAGAGATCTTTATGGCTGAATCACAGGTTTCTCTCCCCCATTGTGGGCTCAGTTGTGTGAGTAATATTTGATTGTTCTTAATTTCCTGGTTGTTTAGTCTCTACTGCTGTTCCTGATTCTCTCCAGTGCTGCTCTGCCCTGTTTTTAGGTGATTTGCTTCTTTGTGCTGTGTAAAATGTAACGTTCTGATGATGCTACTTTTATAATCCTTGTGTGTATCGGTTCTAATGCTTTGTTGCCTTTATGTAACTTTTTTTAAGACTAAGTGTTCTTTGTTACTACGTACTTGCGTACGTACGCATGCGCCGCGTGTAATTTCACCCTACCTTGGCTCCATTGATTTTTGAAGTGAATGCTCATTTTTGCAGATTCTATGGTAGACCCGTTTAGTTAAGTGTTTTGTTGTTGTGTTGAGTGTTTTGACAAAATATTAACAAACGTCTATCCACTGTCCACAGTCCTCAGCTTTTACTTTAACAATCCTACTGTTCTTTTGTTGTTAAAAAGTTACATCTCTTTTGCAGCAGATGACTCATAGTTGTAAATAAAGCTGCTGCTTTTACCCTCCCTCAAATGTGCCAAAATGCCTTTTCATCAAGGTTGGGAAGATTAAAAATGATTTGAGCAGAACAAACAAATACAGATGTCTGTTTTTCCATAAGCCACGTGATGAATATTTTCTTCTGGCACAGTTGAAATGTGCTCAAATAAAATGAATAAAAATAAAGAATTCAATCTGAGCTGAAGCTTCTTTGTCCTCTCCTTCGTATGCATGCTTCAATTACCAGCTCCTCAGAGGTTAAAGACTTTATATTGAGCTGCTGTTCAGCAGTCCTCAGCAGACTCAGCACACTGGCTCAATTGAATATGCTGTTTAAAATATATTATATAGGTTCAAGGTTCAAGGATATATATAACATCCTGCCACATGCACTTCGTGCCAGGGCTAGGAATGTTGAAATATTTATGAATAAACAGGCTGTATGCAAACAGAAGGTGAACTATCTGTATTTTGCATCACTGCACAGCTAAACAGCTGTCACAAAGCATATGAACAGACACTGACTATACACTGCAGAACAGCATTATGACAATTACATATCTAGTTTATTTGGATCTCTGGCTTTTTAAAAATAGTCGACCACTATTGACAAACTGCTCATTTTTTGCAGCTGACAGTTTGCTTTGTCACAGCAGAAAAAACTTAGTATGACAGTGTGACGACACCCTGATGTTACACTGCTACAACTTAAAGGTGTGTAGTTTATACACTAATAAATTATGGGAATGTGCAGTTTGCACAACCGCCATCCACCCCAGCTGACTCCAAGCTAATCTTCTGCTGTTAGTGCTTCATTCATTCAAAAACACATCACCTCTGATGTGAACATAATCCAGCCAGAGAGTTTATTACAAAATGTAATTGCTTTTGCATTTTAACTATATATATGTTTAATACAGTTGTTAAGGACTTGACCTTACAGTATCATAGAGAAAACCAACAAATCCCCCTTCAGCAAGCACCTGGTGATGGTGGAGAGGAAAAAACTCCCTTTAACAGAAGAAACCTCCGATAGACTTTGGTTCTTGGTGGGCAGCCTTCTGCCTCGATCGACTGGGGTGAGAGGATAGAAGAGAAAGAAAAGAAACAAAAAGCAACAAGATACAGGGTGGGCCACGGAAAAGTAGCCCCACCTCCACTACCTATTTACTATTGGCATGCTGGAGGCGGGCTACTTTTCCATGGCCTACCCATTACAACAAGCAAACAAACACTGGGCATATTAATATGGTCAGTGACTACTTTTCAGAACAGTAGTGCTCCAGAGCTGAGTTAAAATGATCTGTGCATATATCAGTATGATAACCACCTTCAAGTGTGCATAGTCTTTTGATAAAAAATATTACTATAGACTATAGCAGCTTTCATTTTCAAACTTTCACCACTGTGCAACTCAATCTGTCATCTAGAAACAAAAGCTGGCACTGCTCCATTGAAAATTAAGAAATCTTGATGGCAACCATGGTGATTTCACTGGGGTATTTGCACATTTCCTGAGTCACAGCTGGAAGTCTACATTAAATTCAGACATTTATGAATGTCTTATACAGCACTCAGTGAACCCACCAGTGTCAGTCACAGATGCATTACATCCCCTATTCTCTGAGCAGACAGTCTTGATGGTTTTACTTTCCAATGAGGCACAAACGTTGTCTTCTGAGCTTGTAAGATGAAAATTGGTTTTTTAAAAAAAAAAAAAAAAAAAAAAGGCTAGTTGAAAAAAGATCCAAATCTATCTTTTTTCTTCCTCGGACAGTTGTAAGTTGTATTGTTAATTATATAACATGATTTGGCGTTAACCCAGTTATCTGTGTGCAGATATGCAAGTCAAGTGCAGCTAGCTGACAAGGGCAATCTTATTTTCAGTGCTGGCACTGACATTCCTGAGTAGATTGTGTTTGTCCACTCCTCTCCTTCTCTTGAATGAATGTTCTTTCTTGTTTGGTCTAATGTGTTATAAAAATGCAACCATTGAACATGTCCACATGCTCCACATAGTTTTTTTTTTGGCTGCCAGACATTAAATTACCATGCCTATAGTGATTGCTTTACAAATCGTCTCACAAAACAGTCCTTCTTAAATAAACAGATCAATAATAACATCCCAATTTCAAGATTCAATGAGCTGCCCAATCTCAAGTCTACATGAAAAACTGAAGATAATAAGATATTGAACAAGCCCTGCAAACAATTCAATTATCCAGTAGAAATCTACTGCAGTTTTGTCAAAAAAAAACTGTTTGTGCCTTTTATATAATGCCACTAAAAAGCCCAGAGAGTCACTTGATAAAAGAAGGTGTTATATATGTAGATATCCAACATCTTGTTTGGGATTGGTGAGGAGATCAGCTTTATAATCCTCCTGTCAGAAATGCTTTTTGCTTATTGTTACTCCACTGGTTACTTACTCTTCGTTGTTCAATATGTAGGCTACAGTTTGACACTAAGGCTGCGTTCACATTCATCAGCTGAGAGTTTCTTTGTGCTCACATTACTGTAAATCTTAAACCCATGTATAAGCATGATTTTGTGACATCACAACTGCAAGCCAGTCACGGTCCAGTATGCAACTTACAAAAGTGTGACGTGGACAATTTGAAACCTACATGACCTAACAGACTCTACAGTCAATCAGTATACATCTTGTGTCCAGCAAATATTTTAAAATAAAAAATGTGTAGATTTTGAATTTTACTGTATAGGCTACTGACAGAAAAGGAGTCATATAATTTTCAGAATTTTAATGAGGTAATGGAGTGTTTTAGTGGAAATAAAAATGTCAGACACATAATAATAGGTCCAAGCAGCTTTTCTATGTCTTGAATCATGTCTTAATGGGGTCTTAAAAGTTATGTATAGAGTAGGGAAACGTGACGTGACAGCATCAGTCACCTGCAACAGTTTGACTCTATAGTGTTTCATTAAGCCTGTGATGATCAGGTCAATAACCAATTGGGATTTGCCATAAAATCTTTTAGTGATAAGGAATTTATAAAAAAATCCATGTGGTAACCTATACATGAATATTAGCTGATAAGAAAAACGCTCCTGTAGATCATAAGGTGAACCAGATCATTGTAAGTCACTGTTGACAGCCACAGACAGACTGTGTATAATAATGGTGTTTGTTTTAACCCCGGTGTCCAGAGGAGGGTCCAAACCGAGCGCACACACGCTGTGTGGGAGCTGCGTTCTCTTGCTGCCTACGTCTTTAAACACACAGAAATGGGTATATGGTGAGGAGGAGCTCCACCACCACACCCTCGTCCGCGTAAACGGGAGGCTGTCAGACGCACTTGTATTAGCGGGCAGTCAACTGTCACCGCTCGCAACGGCCACAGACCGGCGCACTGCCCTGCGCTCCTCTACCGCGCGCACCGCTCATGAATGAACCGCACAGAAAGCTAGACACCTGGGCGAAGCCAAGCAGTGATACCATCTGACAGATTGTTTTAATGCCAGTATTATATATGTGGAGGAGACAAAAAAGTTTAAATAGGAGCGCAGACGCCTGGAGTCACCTACAAGGAAGGACAGCACCAGGATTTCTCTGACCGACAGCATCTGTTTGTTTCACTGAGGCAGCAGTTTCTAAAATCTACTGAAGTAAGTATCTGACTGAAGTGTTTATTCTGGGTTTAAATTACAGCTGGAATAAGGTATGATATTTAGTCTGCTTAGAGGTTAATATGTGTTGACAGTGACTACTGACGCAATAAGAGCTGGATTTTCAGATTCTGTGTTCGTTATGTAAATTCATTGTTAGGCTAATATATTATACTTTACGGTGCAGAAAGGGTATTTAAATCTAAACACCACCCTAGATAAGGACTGTTTTAGTCAAAGGAAATTTTTCAGAAAATGCAGAATGTGACTCTGATACATGTTGTGCTGTACATGTATGATGTGCTGCACAACATGATGTACTCCTCTCTATGATGTTCTATTGTAATGAGTGCATGGATTATATGTGTTTTGGGGGTGGGGGGGGGGTTTGCTGTGCTCTTGGAAAGGACTGTTGACTTTGTATGGGTTCTGTTTTCATAAGCTAAATTCTGTTCATGAGAATTTTTCACTCAGCTTTAAACCTCCCTCATGCACATTCACCCTCATATCAATCATATTAGCTAATTCATGGAAGGGGGAAAATAAGAATTCCTACATGGACCAGCAGGCCCATGTAGGAGACAAGCCAAACTCGTCACTGAATGCTGTCTGCCTCATTTCAGTCACCACTGACATAAACAGAGCAGAAGTGCCTGACTTGAAGATGCTAGCTGCCAAACTGGGATTCTTCTTTTGGGGATTCCTTCGTGTTTATGTAACCAAGTTTAACGTAATGGCTTGTGGCATCTGGAGTTTTATTAGAGGCAGTGGTGGGTGAAATAGCTTCAGTGTGCTGATATGACTATAAGGAACGAGAGCCTCTCCACATATACAGAACACTGATATACACATACTGTGCAATACAGAGAAAGACAAGGATCGTAACACACACACACACACACAGTCAGGCCAAAGAGAGACAGAAAGAGCGCAAATGAGAAAGACAGCAATGAAGAGATATGTGCAGATGGGCAGGCTGGGATATGTACAGCACCCTGCAGGAAATTCGGCTGGATTGGCAATGTATCTGGCTGCTTTCTGAGTCTCAGAGAGAATTTCATTCAACATCACACACCCTGTCTGCCTGCTCTGACTCTGACCAGACAGACAGCTGAGCAGAGCAAGGAAGCAGCTCACTGATATTGGAGACAGAAGCGAGAGAAAGAGAGAAAGGTCTGCTTGAAAACACAAAAAATGACAGGCTTTTACATGGGCACTGTGCCTCGAATTCATAAAATTTGTCACTGTGTGTTTGATTTCAGTGGTCTCCAATTGTCTGGTGAACAGCTTTTTACAGCTTTATGTCCAAATGAAAGTTGTGGATGAATAGGGAGATGTATGGTTATGTTGTTTCTTTGTGCTTTGGCATATTACTTCAGATTTTAAAATACTGTCCTGTAATTCTGTCCTGCTTAGGCCAGTTTTCACACTAAACCAAATGCAAATACATGGCTGTGGTGCATATACGTACTTGCATGCACAGCTTCTCTCTCCTTTGTCCTTTGCCAGACCAATTTTTTTCATTAACTGCATAATTTAAACTAATGCTGATATGTCACGTATTAAGGTTTAGAGTCCCCATGCAAGCAAGCCCTGCATCATGCACTGGCAGATCCAAGAGTGTGGTTTAACATTTTTCATTATATAATAAATAGACTGTGTTGTCAGAGCTAGGGGTCAGGCTTGACTTCTTCATTTCATGCTACCAGAGACTCAGTAGAACACAGCTGGGTCTGTGTAAGATGACAGAGTAGCAACAGACACTGAAGTTGACTTAGTTGAAGAAATTGATCAATTTGGACTGGTCAAAGGATGTGATTACATTGAGGTGTTACAATATGTGCCGCGCAGCTGCAGCTGTTCTGTACAACTTTGTCCATGTTTCAGCTCTCTGATATGAACCTCTTAGGCAAGTGTTCTTATTCATGATTTTCCATAAAGCTGTTGTTGTAAAATTATATTTTACAGTCACCTGTTGTCATTATCTCTGCCCAAATAAACTGTTTACCAAGTGCAGGTGACTAAATGAGCAGTTTTTAAGTAATAGAAACATTCAACATTTGCATGTGATCTGTGACTGAACTTATTGAAAAGGGATGCACAGGACACTGATGAAATAAAAGCCTTAATTTCAGCTTGTTTATTTTTTATTTATTAACAATGAGATGCTGCTGCATATCTCTAGTAAACAGTACTGTACTTTATACAGTGAACAGCTACAGTAGCATCAATAGGTGGTGCTAGAATAGAATAAATAACGGATGGTTTAGTAAACAGAGGTGTACACAACAGAGAGGGCAAAAGGAGTGACTGTGTGTTTGTGACAGAGATATAGAAAAAATTCATTTCTCATGATTTAACATTTTCATAAACATATCTTGGCTTGCATGTTCTCCCTGTGCCTGCGTGGGTTCTCTCCAGGTACTCCAGCTTCCTCCCACAGTCCAAAGACATCCAGCTTAGGCTGAGTGGTGACTCTAAATTGCCCGTAGGAGTGAGTGTGGATATGTGTGGTTGTCTATCTTTAAATGTCAGCCCTGTGATAGACTAGTGACCTGCCCAGGGTGGACCCCGCCTCTTGCCCAATGTCAGCTGGGATTGGCTCCAGCCCTCCTGTGAGCCTATTCAGGAATACGCAGTATAGATAATGGATGGATGGTTAAACATGTCTTTGTGTCTTCTCTGGCCTGTGATATTTTCCCTTCCTCTAATACCTGAATTAAATTAGCAGCACTGCTACTGAAGATGTGACAGCTGTACAGCTAACGGAAAAGCACACTCCCTTACTTCCTTCATTGATTCGATGTTTCCTGAAAAGATTTGTTAGCAAAGCCAAGGAATGTATGATTCCACATCAACCTTCTATTATTTCTATAGTGTTTTTCTCACAAATTTGCCTTAAAGTCGTTAAACTCCATTTATTGATTTTGAAACATACAAAGCAAATTGTTGAAAGAATAGGACATTCTTTGCTGGGGCTATTATAATAGCATTTATAAATGGTAAGGTGGCTCACAGTTTCTGAGAAAGACTGATTCTCCTTATAGTTGTTATATTGAACTTTTAATGCAAATTCAATTCTTTAGAGTAGGTTCTAAATGTCCACCAGGCTAATAAGGTTATTTATGCCATCTTTAACAAGTGGCTCCTTGCAAATGATAGTTAACAGCTACCCCGTTAAACGTGTAACGCTGATAGCAAACTCATTTTCTCTAGACATTACCATAAATAATCCAACATGAAGCCTTCAGTAAGTGAGAAAGCAGAGGTATGCCACTACAGCAGCCATCGCAAGTCCTTCTGAATAAGATCAAAATCTCTCATGTGTAATTAATATACTCTACATTGTAAAACAAAAATTCTCTGATATAGGATTTAAATGCAATTTGCTGTAGACCCATCATGGTCCTTCTAGATAACTTTGACAGTAAATAGAACAAACACATGTGTATGTTATCCAGTTATCCTAATGTCCATATGCTTTAAAGTATCTATTTTATTTTTGTCTATTTATGTGATGGTACTTCATGGTACTTCCAGTGAATCTAATTTCATCTCATCCTTTTTATGTTTTTTCACCTTTATCAGGGACCAAACTGCCACCTTTTATTTGATTTCTTTTAATTTGTCCCTCTGCTGGTCTTCTTTTGTTTCATTCATTGTCCTTCACATATAACTGGTCCGGAAGGGCCTTCTGACTTTTGCTTACCTCTTTTTCATGTATCTCCCTACTTTTTCTCTAAATCTCCTGTGTTTAGTTAAAAACACGTCCTGGGGTTTTTTCCAGTTTTTCTGTAATTTGGGGGAACACAGTCACAGAGCGCACGTAACTTGAATCCAATCTGGTGGCTTGTCCTGAAAATATTCATTTTAATAGTTCAAACGTACATTGTTACTTGCAGTGTTTGAAGTCAGTTTGGTTGAAAACTGGAGGCCTCAGATTTTAGAACAGAAAAAAGAAGACTCAACCTCTTATGTCTTAGTCACTCTTAAAGTAAAATGGTTCTTCTCTACCTTTCTGTCTTTCTTCATCTCAGAATTGTTTACCAGGTTTCCAGATTATCAGGCCACAGGTAATGATCTTTTTAGTAATGAGGACTTGTGTTTTGCACTACAAAACTCTGAATGCCAAAGAAAATATGAAAAGGTCATTCAAAGGATAGTGTGACATTTTGATAAATATATATAGGTATATATATATTTGGCCAGGAGTTAGGTGGGGAGACATTGGTAATTCTGACTTACAACAATATACCTAGACTATCTGACCACTCATTGATTTCCTTTCCTCTTTGGCTCTTTTTTGCCACAATACAGCTCACACACATCTCTCTCTCTCTAACTCACAATGTAGCCAGTTTACCTGGTGTAATCACCCCCCATTAAGGTTCCATGATCGATTGGCTGCACCCAGGGAAAGCCATTTTGCTGACATTTAATGTTAATGGAAATGATTTTTTCCCCTTTTTTTCTAACACATTCTTCAGTTTTTATTTCATCTCATTTTCATTTCATTTATTAGGTTTTGGTCAACAAGCAAAATTAGAATTGCAATTATTTTACACAAAAAAGCATGAAACATAAGGGTACATACATCCATTTGAATAAAAGCATGTATGCACACATAAATAATCATACAAAATAAAATGAAATAAATAAAAAACCATGTTATTGACCAAAGGTGTAAGCTGAAGCTAAAGCTTATTATGCCTACCCTTACTCCACACAAGCAGCACTAATGGCCATAAATTTAATCTAAAAAAAATACGGAGTCTCATCTGGTCTCTGTTAAACAGTTTTCGCTTGAGATTTGGGAAAGTTTTTTCAAGTTGCATACTACCTTGATGCTGCTGAAAAAGTAGAGCAATGTTAATATTTATTTTCATGCCATTTATCATTATACAAGTGGCATTTGCACAAACATACTCTCTACATAATGTCTGTCAAATTTCAAACGCTGCTTTTTTCAGCCATGATTGCTATGATCTGGATTGTTATTACACTCTGGTGTCCTCTCCTTCACCTCGATCTAATACATTCTAAATCTTACAAAAAAATTGCTGTAGATCTGAGATCTACAAATTCCAGAGGTACTGAAATGACATTCTTGCTGTTTACTATAAAGAACCATGGTTCCATTCAGAACAGTCGAAAGGTCTGCACAGACTCTTTCTGAGGGTCTGAGTGGACTTCGAGGACTTAAGAATGAGGCTTGATGGGCTCACTGTACAAAGAGTGAGTGATTTACAGATTTGCACTCCATCCTTAAAACGCTGTCTAATCACACTTCTTGCATTAGTAATATTTCTTTTGTGGCTTTGTCTTCTATCATATTTTTCCCATTGCATCTGTTATCACTCCTAATGTTCTCAACCCTTACATTCTTACATTATTTCCTATATTTTCTCTTATTAATTTCCTCACATTTTTACCCCCAGGTCACAATATTACAGGAATGTTATGCTTGTGCAGTAGTTATCCTGTTGGCTGCCACACATACTAATGACAATACCGTGGCACCCATCCCTCTCACTTTGCCCCTCTCGCTCTCTGTGGGCTTACAGCATCCAGTCACAGCTCAGCCCCTGACCCAACAGAGCATGCTAGAACACTGTGCCAAGAAGGGACTTGGAGTTAATGCCAGCTGAATTTCCACAACAAAATGCTTTAATTGCTTTCCCCTAGGCCTCAGCTGCAGTGTGCTTCATCTCCAATTGCACAGTGATACAAGTGAGTGGTAGCAAAGTAGTTTAGGACAAAAGGTGTCTCATAATGGGATCTGTATTGCGTTTCAATAAGAAGCTTTGCACAAATGTTTCTTGTGGTAGTTAGTACATGTTGTAGCTATATATCAATACGGGCCTATTTTTTCTACTCTATTCACTTAATATCATTGCCCACAATGAGTTGATCTTGTTTATCTTGAAAACAAAATGTAGACTTTTCTGAGTTCTGAGCAGGAAAGAAATTCCCCCAAAAATCTACTGTCTTCTGCTCGATAGGTGTGGTATTTTGTCAGTACCTCAAAGCCAGCTGCCCTGAATTTTCTTTTCTCCTGCCAGACTGCTTGGTGATTGATAGAGGATTAAAATGATTTTTAAAAACAATGTAGAAAGAAGGGCAGAGGTTTAAGGACCCTCCCTCACACCGTTAACTGAGAGCATGCTGTGGAAGAATGTTTGCACAAAATAAAGTTATGTTTAAGATGTGACTTATGATTTGCAGATGGCAAGGGGAAAGAAGAATTGAACAGTAAGTCACCTAGAAGACAGCCCAGGCCTGGACTCAGCCCAGCTGTCATTAACCTTTTCACTGGCTGTTAAGATCTTGAGGGGGGAATGTTTTGCTGGTTTAAAATACCAAATGATTTTACAAACAAGAATGAAGTTCAAGACATTAAAATTGTAGCTATTAGAACAGATGTTTCTTACTTAGGAATTGGTACTCAGTCACATTTTAATTACAGTGAAATCACTGTGTGGTGGGGGCACTTTGTGCAACCATGTCTTCATGCGGAAACTTAATTTTGATGGTACTAATGGGTTATTATGAGACTGGCTGTGGCAGTAACAGTGCAGAACATCAGCATACATCTGTCTACTGATTAGTTTCTAGTGGGCAATTTGCAGCGTACTTTGCTCACTAGATTCTTCCTGGGCTCTAAATGGCTGCTGTAAGCATGGCACAGATAATGGTAATGGGATCAGACAGAGAGGAAATGGGAGACAAGCGACACTCTTCACCTTTGTAAATGTATGTATGAGCTTGTGTGCCCGTGTGTGTTAATATAGGAGCATGTGCCACCATTGCACACACATAGACAACTGGACCCCTGAGGCAGAGTGGACAAAACAGGTAGGTCAGTCTAATAATAAACTTTAGTGGAGGAAAGTATAATTATAATACACAAGAAGCTGAAAAATCTCCTCAACAGGTGAAAATGCAGACATCAGTGGCTGGCCGATGGCTCTGTGTCATCGCTTCTCTGCAGACAAGTAGAGAAAGCAGAGCGACTTCCTTACTTGTCTCCCATCTAGATACCGGCCAGGCCCAGTTTGGCTTGCTACTGATATCAGATGGGTTCTGGTGCATCCAGTGGCTGTAGACAGGCAACAGGTAGACAGCTAGGCTTCCCCTTATCTCCTACAGGCGTGGACTGGTGAGCAGACAACAGGCAAGAGCAAATTTTTCTCTTTTACAGACGTGGACAAGCAAACAAACAATAGGTAAATGCAACTTTAGTATTCTCTTCTACGGATGTGGGCAAGCAAGCAGACAATACATAAGTACAGCTTAACTTTCCTTACTCCCCTACAAGTATGGACAGGTAAACAGACGACAGGTAGAAGCAGCTTTACTTTTCTTCTTCAGAGGCACAGGCATGGACAGGCAAGCTGTCAACAGGTAACTACAGCTTCACTTCTCTTCTTCATATGTGTAAGCATGGGCAGGTAAGCAGTCTGAAAGTCTCTCTGGCAGGAAAAACAGCTGGAGCCAAGCAGCCAGATGAGTGGGAGGGGCAATAATTACCTGCAGTTGTGGAGAGAGTGCCAGGACAAATAGGATATCACAGCAAGCACAAAGAACAATTGAGATCCTGAACATGACAGCATGTGAAGTGGCATGAGACCAGCAGCAAACATCTCCTCAGAGTAGAGTATGGATACCTGACCGAACCCAGCAAGACCCGTCAATACCTTAGAGTTCGGGCCAGGTTTGGACAGAAATTAAAAAATTATATTTGGATCTGGGACAGGTTTGGATACATAGGTCAAACATTAGGCTAGACAGGTGGAGCACTCAAATGTCTGCTTTGTTTAATGATAAGGGGAAAAATGTTGTACAAACTCAACTGTGTCTGGCTCTGGTCGGGTATTGACATTATATATTATAAGCTTATCAAGTCTGGGTCAGGTTCAAATGCCACACCGTCCGAATGGGTTGAGATTGTACATAAATTTGTGGCCCAATCCATGCTCTACCTCAGACAGCACCAAGCTAGCTGGTCAGTCTTTATGTTGTGCTAAATTAACCAGTTGCAGCTTCACAGTGAACATGAAATGTCTTACTTTTACTTTAGTACATGACTACATTTCTTAAACATGGTGGATTTAAATATCGCAGGACAGAGTAGTATAGGCTATTAATGATCATTTCTGTCACTGAAAATACTTCTTAAGTGAGGGGGAGATGAGTGAGGGAAAGATAAGGATCTGATTTCTTGCCCATAAAAAAGGGAGTTTTATTATCAGCACTGCTAAGAACTGTAGTCAATAATTCATGCTCTGATAAAGAAAGCTTAATGCGCTTTTACTGTAGGTGCTAGGGCATGACTGATCATAGGGTTTAAGGAATTACTCCCCTATTGCACATTACATTTATCAGCACTCACCTATGAATTAGGATCACCGAATCAATAAACTTTAGAACAGTCAAGCTATTGTTTATGCTATTAGTGTATTGGGTCATTCACAGTGAGGTATAAGCCAACTAAAGATTTAACTGGTGTCATAAGTCTTCTGCAAGTACGTTGCAGTGAAGAAAGGCTAACAGAAAGCACCTGAATATATTTTTTTCAAAGATTACATCTGTGTCCTTGTGTAGGTGAACCACATGCTTTCCACCCTCAGTGTAATTACATTTTTTTTTACCCAGGAACAATAAAAAGTCCTTTCCTGTCCCTGCCTGTTAATGATATGGCCTACAGAAGTGGGGACAGGATCCTGTACAGGCAGGCTAGGAACACAATGACTAGGAAGATCAGAGTAGCAAAGAGGCGCTGCTCCAGAAAGCTGAAGAACCATTCTCTGCCAACAACCCCTCATCTGTGTGGAGAAGCCTGAAAAAAAACATCACTAGTTTCAGGAAACTATCCCCATGACTGTATAAACAGAACAACAACCCTCAGTGCAATATCTTCTAAATATACTTTTGTTTATATTTATATGAAAAATTCCACCTAAATTATGTGTAGATATATTTTTAGATTTATAAGTACTTTATTTTAAATATTTATTTTGCTAATGCACATTCTTTTTCTTTTCTTGTTCTCCAAGTCTTATTTTATTTACTTGTTGCCTTACGGAAGAGCATTGTGCATACACGTTGAGAGTCATTGTTCCTCATGTGTTCGACACACCTAGCCAGTAAAGCTGATTCCGAAGTTCTGGCGTTCATGTGGGCTTAGTTTCATTCCAGGCACTTCTGCTCAGACAGCACCGCTCAGGCTGGTCATTATCTCCTTTAATCAAAGTTGATTTCTTACCATCTCTGAAAACCTTTAAAAAAGTGTGTGTGTGTGTGTATACATATATATATATGTATATATATATATGTGCTCTGTCTGTTCTGGTCTTCAGCGTATTGTTTTTTTTAGCTAAAAATAACTTGTGACCCACTGTGAGGAGAAGATAGCTGTGTGTGTCTGTGTGTGTGTAAAGCAATAGGAACAAGTGAATGATTGCCATCTCTCACTCCAAGGTTCTTAATCTTCTTGAAAACATCAAAGTCTCACTGCCTGATCTTATTCCACCAGCAAATGTTGGCATCTATTAAAGGTTTTGTGCATCAAGTTGATAACAATATATTATGTTAACATAATAGATTAACATAATATGTTGTTATTGAGTCATAAATATCATATTAAATACAGTGACGATGACAAAACAGTCATCTGCTTTTTATTATAAATAAAATAAGGCTTAAAAATATTTTTCTATCAAAATGACACTTGCATACATTTCCAAGTGGTTGTTCGCCCATTTTATGTTTAGTGATAAGACTTGACATTTCATAACCCTGTTATTTTATGCATCAAAATGAGCAGGATGAATTGGTCATGCACATTTGTTTTGCACAGAATAAGACAATAATCAGAGTTTTGTCCTGTGGAGGTGAAATCATGACTACGCCTTAAAAACATCAAGTTTGAGCAGTGAATGTTAATTTGCTATGCAGTAGCAAATGGTGCTTTTAGAGCCTAAAAGATGTTAATTGCTTTGTTTTGCAGATAACCCATACAACACATAAAGCAAGTTAAGTCAGTTTATTCATAGAGCACATTTAAACTTTAAGTTGTAACAAAGCAATTTACAGAGAAATGAAAAAAGCATACTTATGTGAATGTTGTAACACTTTGGCATGTAATCACACATGAATGCAGCCAGTAATAAATTTAGCTGTACAAAATTGGAAATATACACTTAGGTTGTGCCTTCTCTCTCTCTCTCTCTCTCTCTCTCTCTCTCTCTCTCTCTCTCACACACACACACACACACAGAGAGAGAGAGAGACTTTAATCTCTCTTGTTTACACTCACTCACACAGTGTGTAGAGAAACTGCTCTCCACTCCTCTTTTTTGTCTCCTGAAGTCAGCATTTAGTTTACTTTTTCTCAGGCTGAGCAAAACAGGCTACTGTACACGGTCAACTAGAGACATGAGGATCATAGTTTTTCTATTTACTTGGTTAGTATTTGATTTCATCTAAGGGACTCGGCTTGTATTACGCATACATTTCTGTGCAGTTGCTCTGTTGTCAGTTCATTTTCAATATGTCCTTGCCACTGAGGACTGTTTCTCTGCAGGCACAGAATGTCAACAGTGATATTTACAACACAGCACTTTGTGTGGAAATTAAGTGAACTGATTTAGAAAAATGCTTTCCAGCTTTCTTGGATATGTGCTTTTACTATATGCTTTTACTATATGCCTGATAAAGATTTTTCTTTTGTATTTTACATCCACTACATGTTATTCTTACTTTCGTACTGGATCATGCAGGACTGATATGCCCTCTGACTAAATGATTGTGTCTCTAATGTGCTTTTGCTGTGCATGTGCTGATTGAGGTTTTGTTTTTTCAACTTTTTATTTTTTTTCTTCCCAGCTACCATGATTTATCATTGACAATGTTTGTTCCATTCACCCAGTGTACATCCTGGAAATATTAGATGTTACAGTTTCCCTCTGAATAAGACCTTTTGCTTCTGATGCCTTTTAAAGTTTTGAGTTTGAGATTGGGTAGCAGAATTATCAGAATCAGAATCAAGGTGTGGGATTATGTTGGATTTTTACCCACAGAGCTTCTGATCTTGTCCTCTGGGATCCATTTTCTATCTTACTGCAATCCTTCATCCAGAGGGGCCTACCTTTTATCTTTGATTTGTAGCACCACGTTTCTGCTAATGCTTCTACAAGATGATTTGTGCAGCCATATTGTACCTGTTGTCCACTCATCATCCTTATCTCTCTTTTCATTTGTTGCTGCATTATGATCCCACCTATCATTTAGTAATGCCTCCATTATGGAGCTTTGATCTTGTTCAGATGAAGAACTTCTAGAGAGCTCAACTTGCAAAGTAAATATTGGGATTTAATACCAGCTATAAGAAGTGGAAACTGTGGAAATTCCCAAGAATCTCTAGAAGTCAAGAAGCCTTCTGTAGACCCCAGTCCTTGCTACCATGCTAACTCTGAGAGACGAGACAGTCCAAGTAACTTCAAAACAGTGCTGATTTATTCAAAGGATCACAGGTAAAATTAACATTACACGCTCAGGTATCTTGCACCTCCAAACTGCTCTCAGACAGATGTAAGATGAAAGACCCTGAACCCACCAGGCCTATACATTATATCCC
>NW_018128023.1:246205-269303 GCF_001952655.1 Monopterus albus | reverse complement strand
ACATGTCGTGTCTTAAACATAAGAACATATTATGGCTAAGGCTACAGTTATACACATCATAATAATATTAAACATCCTGTCTGCTGACAGTCATCAACTCTTCTCTCTAGTTATCCTTGACCAGATGTACCCTGTAGAAACTCATAAGCATGACTAAGCATTTAACAGTCTAACTAGACATCCTATCTCCACTAAACATTTCTAATACATAAAGTATCTATCCAATTTCTATCTGACTAAAAATACCTAACACTTCAGTGACTTCAATCTGTATTCACCTCTTCACTCCATTCATGCCTCCTGAAATACCTTTCAGATTATTATTTATTTTGCCTATTTGCTTTCTGTCTGGAGTTAGATGAGAAGAAGAGTACCACTCTCATGTTTGTATCATAAATGTGAAGCTAAAGCCACTAGCCCTTTAGTTTATCTCAGCCTGGCTCTGTCCAAAGATAACAAAATCTGTCTATCAGCACAGTCAGAGTCGTTTTATTGTACAGACACAAGTGTGGTTTTGATTTATCTTATTCCAGGAAACAAATAAAAGTAAGTATAATTTCCTAAACATCAAACTATCAAATCAGTGTTTTAGAGAATTTATCTTGAAGTATTACTGAGATGGAATGAGTTTCCCTCACGCTGTAACACTGAACCCAAACCTAGCGGAGGGCAGGCTGTACTTGCCATCTGCTCTCTGCTTTTGGGAAATGAGACAAACATATATCATTGGCTCATAGGCAGAGGAGATATACAGCAGAGTCAGTAGAAAGTCAAGTGGAAATGAAAGGGCTGGGGAAAGGTGAGGCTGCCAGATGAAAGGACTTCAATCCCCTGAAAAACATAGAGTTCAGTGGTAAATGTCTGTACACACCTGAAACCATCCATGCTGCCTCCGAGAATCTGAAAACATAAACATGACCCTTAATTGGTTGAGGAAATAAACACAAACCTAGTAGGAAGGTGTCAGTGTCACTGAGGTAGCTGCTCATTTCACAGAACAAAGCCTGTATTCATAAATAGACTCCTTTCTTAAATGTAATCTTATTCAGGGGACTGTATAATGGGGTGGATATGTTCAGTAAACATGACAACAGAGATGAGTGGTCAGTGTTCTATTGGGCATCCCGTCATGTTTAGTGACAGGCTGATGTGCAGGTACATGCTACTGAAAATGATTGTAATAAACAATGTTGTAGGAATTGTATAGTAATGCATTTGGAATGTGCAGCTTGTAGAGGAGCCCTTCTGAGTATTGGTTGTGTGCTCTGACCGTCTCATATTCCCATAAGACAAGTAGCATGGAAATGATACTTTGTCAATCCAAGACTTGTATTGTAGTGAAAGGAAAGACTGTCTTCAAGATTTCTTATTGATAAAATGGTGAGACAAAAACAAAACTAAGATTTCAGTCATTACAACCTTTCTTAACCTGTGTTTCTGCAAGTTCAAACCTTCCCCTGGTGCAATTCAGCATAACACTAATCTGTTTTAATAAAGTGCTATCTCAGTGGCAACCCTCGGGACAAGATGACATTAGTGTAAATTATTCACCTGTATGAAAATCACCCAGAGCTTCGAGAGCAGCAATCACACCAGTGCTCTTCTTTTGTTAGCCAGGCTGGTTACATGACTGACACTGTTTAACATCTGATCGTTTTATTCTAATGACATTGTTCTATTGATTGGCAGATTTGTCGTTTGTAGAAAATCTCAGCGGGTGGTGGTGTTGTAGCTTTGCTGTAGCCAAAAATAGTATAGAAACAAAGCATAAAATGAGAATAAAGCTCCAAAAACATGGCATCCTACACTTCCTGTAATTTGACTTTACAGCATTTTTCATTAGATTGTCTCTGCCTCTTTCTGTACTGTAAATGCTGACTTGTTTAAGATCCTGCACGACCAGTTTGCAACTCAGGAGGAAACTAAAATTAGAGTTTTGCAGTTGCATGCCTCTGCCAACTTGTCAAATTCATGGTATGGGACAGAAGTGAGGTCACTGACCTTTGACCACCAAAATCTAATTAGCTCATCCTTGAGTCCAAATTGACATTTGTGCCAAATCTGAAGTTCTCTCAGGTTGTTCCTGACCTATCACGTTCACAAGAATCATACAGATAGACATAACGCTTCCCACTTTGGCTATGTAACAAAGGGGCCAACCTACCGGCCCATATGCCTCACTGAACTTGCATTTTTGTTGTTTAGTTGAATATTTTGAATAAAGGCTTTGCGTGTTTTGAAAATATAGACTCAGACTGCATCAGTGATTAAGCTGTAAATTCCACCTAGCTTCAGGGTTGCTGCTCTCACTACCTCATGATGTATAGTACAGTATATTTTCTTTTATCTAAAACTGGATACAAGTCATTTGTTTCAGAATTCATTTAGTACAGCAGAAGGGATGCACACCACAGATTATTTATGGCGGACACAATACAATTTTCCCTTGTCCTTGACAGACACACTAGTGCCCAGGGCTCTGTTGGGCACTAGTGAAAGGGAGGCTGCATATATTAGAGCTGCAACATGGGCAGTGGATTAAGCTAATGCATCTTGATGAACTTTAGACTATGACAGGATGGTATTCATCAGTCTTGTTGACCTGCTATCCATGCTTCATGTTTTAATTCTGTGTACATTCCCCTCTTTGTCTCTTCAGTCTGGCCCTTTAATTTTTTTCTGCACTAGGAGAGAAAGTATATGGGATGTCATGGAGTTAGAGAGCAACTGTTTACACAGAGCCAGTGAGAGTCCTCTTATTACAAGAGGCTTGTTTTGAACAGCTTGAAAGCTAGAGCACATGCACTGCTCTCTTGCTTCATCACCCACAACCATATTCCTACCCCTTCACTGGTGAACAGCAGGCAGGATTTGAGAAAGGTGATCAAGCTCACAGCTTGAGTTTTCTGGAAGGCAATATAGTTTCTTTAGGGTAAATTAAATGTCTCAAGGGCTGACAACAGATCTTTTAATTAAATGTGGGGGAGTTGGTGACCTTCAGAGCAACTTCAACTCATGTTGAATTTTTTGCATTTACTGGAGGATGTGAAATTTTGAGAATGAAACGGCTTGAAAATGCCAAATAGCTTGGGAGCTTTGTCTGCAATTAAATACACTCACTGAAGATGAATCACATTATGCAGCCAGAAATAACTGATGGCTTTGTGTATTCAGATACATTTTAATTTGTTTACTCTTCATTGAGATGAGTTTCCCTGTCATAAGCTGTTTGGTCTTCCATTAGTCAACCATCTTCACATTTCTGGGCCGTGATGCCAGGCAGTAAATGAGGCCCTAACAATCCTTCACTGCAGGAGGGCCATCATTACAATGTTTGCTTAAGACTCATTCTCACAGAAAACAATCAGCCAAAGGATTTTTGTCAAGTAAACCATTAAGTCTGCATTCCAGTAATCATTCCACTGTGTTTGTTTGTTTGTTACAAAGGAAATGCACATAAACGGCATGGATTTTCAGTCATGTTCATCATATCAAAAGAATTAGTGAAGCAGCACTTACTGGTGGGCTCTGATTGTTTCATTTCACTGCTGAGAGTTTGCTGACTGACAGATAGTGGCTGAAAACTTGATAATGAGGGCTGAGGAATCAGGAGCGAAGTGAAGCCATCAGTGAAGTAAAAAAAAAAACAACTGGCACTGATATTTGCGAAACATCTGCATTATTTTCACCCACCTTGTGCTGACAGCATTCACAAGGAATTGCCTATAGATGTGCAGAATCAGGAGCTGGATTCTATGGTCCACATTTTTTCAAACCAGTATGTCATAACAGCTAAATGAAGCCATCCTATTTCATAGCCACCTCTAAATGAGTTCAAGAAATACAGCCATATGCTGTAGAGGAGAAGCCTCCAAGTCAGCTCAGCGCTGGTGCACAACCTTTTGTTTTATATGACATACTGTACTGTAGGTAGGTAGGTAGGTAGAACTTTATTGATCCCACAGTGGGGAAATTCAAGTGTTCCAGCAGCAGTAAGGGACAAAAACAACAGAGAGCAAACAACAAGACACCATAAGAACAGATACCACACACTGATCTTGATAGACAAATTCAGAAAGGATGGAAAGAAAAAAAACAAAAGAGGACAGAGCTACTGGAACTCGCTGCCGCTCCGTGCGGCACGTCTTAAAAAAACCACCACAGTCCTTTAGATCAGTTCATGTACATATCCACTGATGGACAGTACCTGTCATGGTGTTGACCACATGTTATTTACAGTAACGCTATCAATTACATAAACATTTATATTCTTACAATAATTTTTTATTTAATGCACACTAATTAGGGGTCGCCACAGCAAATTGCCACACTGACAAGTTGCATGCTGAAATTCTGACGTCTTTTTGGCGTGTGTTTTGGATGCCCTTCCTGACGCAACCCTGAATTGAACCCGGGCTGCAGCGGTGAAAGCGCCAAATCCTAGCCACTAGTCCATCGAATTGTAATAAGAACAAAACATAAAAGTCCACTAACATATTCATGATTTAACAGACATATCAGATTTAAAAGTTAAGGTTATGGTGTACCATCTTAAGGTCTTTAAGTTTTACCTGTCATAGTTATTAATGGTGAACTGAATACTGTTATATTATTGTTATATTATTTTGAGACACTGTTGGAGTGAGATTGCATCCTTTTCCCTTGCATGTTAGCCTGCTTGCCCACACAATCATTTTAGTCAAATACCTTATTTTCAAAATAAATATAATGAGGCTCAGTCTAACACTGATTTCTAGTCTAGTCTGTATATTTAGTTTCCTCTAATCACAAATATATAGATGCAATCCCCCGAAAATCCTTTATTCTATTTTGATCTAAACAGCTGAAAAGTATCCACAGTTAAAAAAAATCACTGCTCTAAAGGACACAGCTTTAGAAGACTAGCATTTATTCCATAAGAAATTAGAGGAGCATTAACCTATCTATTTGGACATTAACATAGCAGGTTCATACCTAGTTATGCTTTAAATCTGGTATTTAGCTTTATTTTTCACTGTCTCCTTGCAAACTGGAGGCCTACATAAACTTCCAGATGTTATATTAGTGTATTTGACAGTAAGAGCTGAAACAAAATAAAGCTTTGATTGCTGATTATATTGTTTTTTTAGTGCTTCCATAGCTTTGCATATACAGCAGAACAAGAAACAGCAGGACTGTGGTAGGATGTGAGAGTAGGCTGTAGACATATTATTTGAAAATATGATATGTAACCATAATGGGAACCTGTTTAATGTTTAAAGGTTGTACTAGCTGATGAATGATGGGTCTGCCAAAAAGGTTGGAGCCTTGAAAAGCCTTGAAAATATACCCAGAAGTGGGACAAATTGGATGACTAGAGTGGAAAGGTGGACAACTCTAAAAGGGGGAAATTACAGAAGAAGGGACAGCAAGGAGAAAGCGCAGTCTGAGTGAAAATGGGGAGGGGGGTGAGAGAGAGAAACAAGGGGAGAGTGAGAATATATTAAAGCAGCAGAGGATATATGGAAGTGAAAGGAGAAAAAAAGGAGTGTAAAGAAATGATTTGGGTGATAATGGGAAAGTAAATACATGGAGGTTTGTACTTTTTATCTTGTTCAGAGAAACTGGCATTCAGTATATTTTTGAATAGATGACAAAGGTAAAAACAAAACAAGTCAAGCTTTTAATGTTTTCATTGTTTACCTGTTTCACCTCTGCACCAAACACAGAAAACTATTAATTTCAAATGTGCTGAAAAGAGACTTGGAGTAGGGTGTTAAGACGGATTGATCAGTCCACATGAACGTGACACTTTAGTGCTCTACAGTATATCACTGTTGATTCTTTATAAGCAAAAACTTTCTTCCTTCTTTTACATTTTGGTGTTATCTATTCAAAAAGCCATTATTATTTCCAAAGCAGTACTTGCTATAACTTTTGAGATTGCTAACCTACTTTTCAGGTGGCCACATTAACATTTATCTGTATATATGATTATCTGGCACAGGAGAAATCTGCTTTTTTGTCAAAGTCACATTATCACATGGTAATGCAATTTAATCCAGGAAATGGTTGCAAAACTGTCCTTGTTGGAGCATCTGGGCATTCTGACAAGCTTTGAAAACTGCCTGGCTAAGAGTATTAAATTTGACTCAGGACTTATATCCACATGTTTTTCAGTCAGAAACTGAAACTTTGGAAAGTAAGCAATAAACAGACATGACACTGAAAGTATGTGCATTTCTGAGTTTTAAAACAAGTCTCTGCTACACTGTGATGAGATAACAGCAATATAGTTTTATATATATATATACACAGTCCGTAACAGTCCTTTTATTATTAGGCAGTTAGGCAAATATCAAGATAATAAGACATATATGATAACGGGGGAGCTTAACCATAGTTCATATTCCTATGCTATTTGTATATGGTCTGTTTGCTATTGTTTGTCCAAAACATGCTATCCCAATAAAATAGATGAGTTCCTAGTCTTTTTACAAGAAAATAAACTGCTTTATTTAAAAAATGTGTTGACCATGCATTGCTATATTTCTATATAAACTGTGTGCAAAAGGCCCAGAGGCCTTTCAATTAACCAGTATTCCTAATACTTTCACTGATGCCTATAACACAGTCAGCAAGCCATATTTAGCATGAAATATTACTTAATGGGACTTGTGATGTGTTGTTATAGAGCTGTTAAACCTCAGTAAGGAGAATCCTTAGGAAAGACTGATATAGCAGGGGAACATCCACAGTCTACTTTTCAGACTAATCCAATGTATCTTGTATTGTAACCCAGCTCCACTGTTGCAGCCCAGCAATGGGACACCGAATCACTTTTGTGTGGCTGCTCCCTTCAGGTTGAGTGATGGAACGGTGAGAAGTTGGGGAAGACAGATCAAGCTGCTGCATTCTGGCAGCACAAATCTGTGTCGTCACCATGCCTGTGACTGCAAAACAAAAGAGAAGAGATGGGTAGAGGTTCTGGCACACCTCTTCTTATTACTGCGCATGTGTTGTGCCAATGTCCACAGTAGCACAAGCAGAGCAGAGGGTGCACTGACCTTTGCTAGTGCAGCCAATTACTATTGACCATTGTCTGAAAGGACTAAAACCTAATTAACCTATTGTGTCTGAATTTTTTGCTTACACTCAAAGACCAGACAAAAACTGGCACCCTATTCGCTTGGCAAAATATTAGCATGTACAATAGATGCAGCTATCAAGACTGTTACAAAAACACAGTTTTAGTTTGTAAAACACCTCAGTTACCACTGTAGTGTGGCATCATTGTCATTTTTACACTTCACACATGATATATCATTAATAACTAGGTTTTTGACATCCTGGTAGATGGACTTGCCTTTAGGGCAAAGGTTTGGTGTTTCTTCCTGTGCCGATACTTTATGATAACTGGTGTAAAGCTGCTGGATGTAGTCTCACACACATAGAATTTTTTCCATTATAGGACCCTACCGAAATGTGTTGCGCCGATTAATGCATGTCGGGTTATGCATTTGTTTCAACTGCAGTGCATGTGCTTTGGAGAGGTTATGCATTTGTTTCAACTGCAGTGCGTGTGCTTTGGAGATGTATTCTGGGAGTTAAATTTCAGCACCCCACAGGAGGTAGTAATAAAATCAAATACCAGGAATGCTAGGAAATTTCAGCACCCCACAGGAGGTAGTAATAAAATCAAATACCAGGAATGCTAAAGAGGAGGGGGTGCATGAGCGCAGAGCAGTCACCAGTGGTTCGTTAGATGTTTGCGTCCTCACACCTCAAGTATTAGCATTACAAGCACAGTGTGTAAACACACAGCTGACTGCATGTGTGAGAGAGGAGCAGCCCCTCCCTCCTCCAGACAGAGAATGTCAGAGAGAAAATACCGTGGAAAAACAAAGCAGGACCGCCCACATCATCCCCGGAGGCTGCGCTTGGTGATGGTTAATGGAAGTACGGGGTATACTGCTCGTTAAGTTCCAGTAGTGGAAATGCAGCATTGGTGTACAAAAATGAGTATGACAGCAATCTTCTCATCTAACTCACAGCAATAAAGCGAATAAGTATATTTCCCAAGACATCAAACAGTTTCTTCAAATGTTAACAAATTAAAAGTACTTTTTCTGGTGAGGCAACTTCTATCTGTCAGTTTGTGCCTTACTTCTCACTACTTTTCACTCTCAACAATACAGCCAAGGAACATCTCACTTTCAGATAAATTCACACGCTCATGCACACCCTGAGGTGATTAACTGATAATTGATTGGTGTGAATCCTCTGCTCAGGCATGATGATGGTTTTTATAGATCTTTGCCTGGAGGCCCATTTTCTGATCCATACTTCCTCCTCCAGCATCTCCTGCTACCCCCTTGCTTTAGTTTTCATGTGCTTCTTTGTGTTAGATCCCTACTTTTTTCAAAGTGTAGGGACCAATTTGTTGCTGTGTCCTTGGCTAAGCTTTTCAGCATTCTGGATGGGTATAGCCTAGTGTTGGGGTTGAGACTGTGATTCAGACTGGGGAGGAGGTTTCTGGCGACAGGCACTGACATTGAAAATAAAAAGGGGTTGTTTTAGAGCTGAAACAATTCTTCTGCCTATTCATCTGTCAACAGAAAATTAGCAAGAATTACTGTGATTTTTGCATTCATTTTAGTTATTTGCCAAGCAAAAAATTTACTAGTTCCAGCTTCTCAAAGGTGAGGACTTGCAGCTTTTTTCTGTTTTATACCTTTGTAAATGGTGCTGTATATTTTAGGGTATGTGATTGTCAGTCAGACAAGCAAAATATCTGAAGACATCATTTTTGAGTTTAAGAAATGTTAAGGGGCATGTTAGAAATATTTCAGTCATAATGATTATTGATTAACCAGAAGATAATAATTAGCCATTTACTAGGATATTATAAAGTACCTCACCAAGTCTAGAGACCAGACTCAGTGAGTTTAACATTATAGAAAGAGGTAACACCTTATCTTACAGGTCCACTATTTCCAAATAATTTTTTTGAAATTTTCCCACAAAGATCCATGTAGTTTGATATTATGGATTTTTTGAAACTTTTTTTGTTAGCCTACTGAGTTGTGTTGAGTTTATTATTGGCTTCCACAAACATTTTCACAAAATAAATTGCTCAATTTAATATTTGCTATTCATTTATTTATAATTTGAAATGTTATTCTTCATTTATGTTGAATTGTGTGGTTGTTTGTCAATAAATTTTACACTGTGCATGTGTAGTACCTTGTGTGCTCTGAATAGCCTCAAGTTTGTGCTAGCTTAATGTTCAGAAATAACTAGAAAGGTACCAATGCATCACTCTGTATTTTACCTATATTTAGGTATAAAATTATATAGTTCTTTCCAGGAAACATCTTAGGAAATTATTTGGAAATAACTAGAGTTTACAGACCTGTAAAATAAAGTATTATCTATGTATCTGCAAATCCCCACAACAGGAGCTGCAACCAGGTAATATTTGACTTTCAATTTGCTTAAAAAATGGCAAACATTTTATCAAAATGGAAGCTGATTAATTTACTGTTACTCATCAAACCCAAAACCCATTAAAAGAATAGTTATTTCCTTTATATATACACACATACGGACAAAGGGAATGTATACATTTTGAACTAAGATTTAGTGGTCTCTGTCTATAGTAAATTTAGAATTCTATAAAGTAGCAGAAGGCATCTAGGGCTCTTCCTGACAATATAACTTACCATATCTACTATCAATTACAATATTTATAATTAGTTTTATATTTCAGGAAAATATGAAAGAAATCTGAGGGATGCCTGTCTAGAGATCTACACTGCAGGTTCATTTGTCATCATAATGGACTACCATCAGTGTCTTTCTGAGAGCCAAAACAAATACTGTCCCTCCTGCTACCTGTTCACAATAACTTACATTATAAGATGAGCTCATGCATGTCAGTCTGCTGAACAGCCTCCCCCCCGGGCCACTGTGGGGTGTGAAGAACACCAGCAGGTTGTTCAGACTGGGTGTGATGGTCTTCCAACAGGGACTCTGTGAGCCAAAGCAAGAGACCTGAAATGAATTCTAAAAACACATGCACTCAGTCACTGAACTGGCAGATTTGCTGCTGCCGACCTGCAGGGCTGGAGGCGCAGCATAAGATGATTAATGACCAACAATTACTTTTGTCTGTGTCTCTATCTTGTGCTTTTTCTTCCTCCTTTTGCTCACACAATATACCATTAGTCTTTCATGCTACTGTTTCACATATCAATGGCCACAGTTTCTCCCTATCTCTCGGAGACACACACACAGAAGAAAAGTGTGAAATGTCACGAACTGCAGTGTTTTGCATTTCAAATGAATGACTGCTGTTGCTATTTTCTCCCAAGAAGCTATAATCCTGATTTGAAACAGCCATGTTTGTTCAGTCAATCACCTTCATGGTAGACAACTTGTTCTGATTGTTTTTTTTTGTGTCTCTCTAGATATTTGCATGTGAGAGGAAAATATGAAGGTAGTGGGCTTCCTGTGGATCCTTAGGGTTCTCCTGGTGGTAAGCTCTTATTTTTAAATTCAAGGAATGTGTATGATACATTTCCCAAGGCCCATTTTGTCCATTATGTATGCCGGGCATATGTGTTTAAACATAGGATCCAATTTTCCTGTGGGTGGGTATATCTGTAGTTGTGCATTTGGTGGTAGTCAAAGATCAAACTTGTAGCACTCTACTGCACGGCTCCAGCCACGATAACAACAAAACCTCCCTGAAACTGTAGGAAAGCAAAGCATTTACAGGGCGTCTCTTTGTCATACCCCATGAAAAGGGTCACAAAATGCTAACAAAAATGGTCATTAAATAAACAACTACACACAGGCATTTCAAGCTAAACAGCTGCTCTGCTACACACATGCTTTGACAAACGTCTGTTCTAAATCAGAATAAATAAAGTTTTAGTTCCAAATTTTAAAATAGCCACAGTGCACCCATTTAAACAAACTATAATTAATTTGTATGCCTGATGTATATATGTTGTACTGCTCTATGTTTCTATAGTTTGTCAGTGGTCTTGTCATAATTGTAATGCATGAGGAGAAGACTGAACACAAGAGCAGATTTATTATTTTTTGCTTCTTGTCATTCAGCTCATCTGTTGATATTGGTGGTGGCCTGGTGGTCGTATGTATGACGTCATTTACTTCAATGTTTGGAGTGACATCATATGTACGGCTGCTAAACTGCTACATGGGACATCAGCATGTTTTTCCTTTTACACGTTTTTATCAGGCAGGTAAGAATGATGTTTTGGATCTAATGAGAATTTCTTTTCCATCCACAAAGAGGGAGGAGGTTTGCCTGGCCTGTGCATAGAATCTACTGAGCAAATGTTCAAGTTCCTAATACAAGTCGAAAAATGCAAGTGCATGAGCCTGGCACTTTGAGAATTTTAATTTTCAGCCACCCACCCACCTCTAAAAATTGCAAGATAAGGCACAGTGAAATGGGCTCTTTATCCTTCAGTGAGCTACATTATCAAATTCAGCATTTCAAAAAGCAGAATTCATTTTTAATGCCACCTCCAAATCCAAACAATAGCGCTGAGATAAGAGGCATTTGAAGAACATCAGCTGCTTAACATCTTCTATGAGTTCCCACACACACTTTAATGAGTCAGATATAAATGGAGAATGGCTAGAATTTCAAAGCAAAGTCAACTCCTCTTCAGCTTTGAAGATGCTTCAGAAAGGGTGTATGTTTATTCTTCCATTTAAATGTTTATTTCATACAAGGACACAGGTTTTTATCTGAGTATGATAAAACTGCAATACCACAAGAGCAGCAGCCACAAAACACACACTAGCCACTTGCTAGCAAAACTCTGTACTGTGTTCAGAGTCAGTATGAGCCATGTTTTTTCACCTCTCCTCTCACATCTAGTGCTGTGTTGTCTCTACAGCGCAGGGCGGCGGCGGCAGACACTGAGCCAGTCTCAGACGCATCGCACAGTCCTGGAAAAAGCATGACAGAGGGACAGAGCCAGGCAGTGAGCCAGGGTCAATACAAATGTCTTGAGCTGTCCAACAAAGACCACCCAGAAAACAGAACCGGTGAGGGGCAAAAATCATTTTAAAGGGTGTTTAAGGACAAATCAATTACGTCTGGGAGTGCGTCACAGTTGTAATGATGCTATAAGATGGTGGACTGGGATCAGAACACAACTGACCTGAAGCTGTGGGGTTATAAGCATTTTCAAGGATGTAGAGAAATTACTGTATGTTATTCCAACAAATACAGTACTGTATACTGCTGAAGACACAAAAAACGTATGTAGCCAGAATAGTCATTACACTTTGTTGTATTTCTTTCGAGGTACATTTTGTGGACTTATGTGGGATGGCTTGTTGTGCTGGCATGAGACACCAGCTGGGACATCTGTAACACAAAACTGTCCAGATCATCCTGACCTGGTCTCATCTGGTAAGAAGGTTTTGCACTTCTCACACTAGTTCACAACAGGAGGCTTGCTGGTGGGAATTGGGAGTTTTCTGCATAACCTTTTAATTCCAGGTCAACAAGCAACACAGGGAACCACAACCTTCTCTGCCTATGACAGAGGTCAAAGGTCATGGAGCTGTTCTAAGCCTTGTAAAAACTCATAGATCTCTATATCTGCTCTGCCTTTACTATCACAATAGCCTTGCAGTGCTGTAGACCTTTCTTAAAGCTACAGGGTATAGCTTTTTCAAATAATTTAGTTGTAGATCTATGCTCCAAAACTTGTCTTAATGTGGCGAGGAGCTGTCGAAGCCTCCTGTGACCCAGACTTATTGAAGAGCACTGACAACAGTGCAGAGATTATAGCTTCTAAAAGGTTTTGAGCAGGATTGACCTCTCTAACAATCAGAGATTTTCAGTTATTTCTGCTTGATCAGTAAGTTTTGTTGCATTCTCATTTCTTATAAGCATAGAAGATCATAGTAGAGCATAGTTGGAGCAGGGAGAGGAAGTGCTGGGTGGAGCAGAGTGGATTGACTTGGAGTTTCATGCTCCTTCACATTGAAAGGAGCCAGCTGAGGTGGTTCAGGCATCTTATCAGGATGCCTCTAGGGCGTCTCCCTTTGGAGGTTTTCTGGGCATGTCCAACTGGTAGAAGACCCCGAGGCAGACCCAGAACATGCTGGAGAGATTATATATCTCATCTGGCCTGGGAATACCTCAGAGTCCTGCCAAAGGAACTGGAAAATGTTGCTGGGGAAGTCTGGACTGCCTTGCTGAACCTGTTGCCACTTCAACCTGCTCTCAGATAAGCGAAAGAAAATGGAATGAAATGATGGATTCTAGCACTACCTCAGGTTGCACACTGTAGCTTTAACAAACAAATCAATGTTGCTTCAGTGGGGGAAAGTGAGCATAAAGGATGCATAAGATACAGTAAATTATTAGCCTATTGTGTTTTATCAGTAAGACATAATGATTCTCTGAGTACACTTAATGTTTGCATGGCAGTAGAAGTAGTTAGAACTGTATGTGCAGTCTTCAAACTGTAATGAATGCAAAGCTCAGTGAGCAGCTGAACAGACCCAGAGTCAAACCATCTCCGATTTAACAGATATGATAGAAGTAGGGGATGTGAGGGAGATGACAGAGTGAAGAATGAGGGTATATAGAGGGGAAAAGACTCAAAAAAAGAGGGATTACAAAAACATTGAAGGAAGAGAGATGTGTATGGAAAGAGAACATGAATGAGAAAACAGAGAAGGTGTTTAGTAAAAAAAGACTCATGAATGATTTTCCCAAAATGCCTGTGATGTTAATAGTCCTCTTCATGACTCCTTATTTGAAAGCTGATGCTGCTGATATGAGGCTTTAGGGAGATTTACTGTACAGCTGGAAGTGGTTGTTGAACAGCTGATGAGGTGTTGGGCTGCAGTTGTTGTTGTCAAGAACAAAATGATCTCATTCTCAGCCCAGTTATGGATCTGCAGTACTGTACATGTGGTTTTAAGCCTGATATTTGAGAATTTTCCAGGAATTTTGTTCCAAAGAGGAAATTTTCTGTTTGACATAATGTTGATAATGTGTGATAAGGCGAAGGACTCACAATTTTGTAAGTCCAATTGTAATGCCAAGATTTAGTGTCAGATTTTTGTGTTTGGATGATGCCAACATACTACTGCTGAAAAACAAAGACAGACAGACCTTTCTCTACTGGACATGAATCACACACAGAAGCAATAAACCATGTCTTTCAGTTAACTGAATATTTTTTTCTCCTGCACAGAAAAGGTGACCAAATATTGCAATGAATTGGGTAACTGGGTCCAGACTGGGTCCATCTGTCAACCAGATGCAACAGAGAAACTGGAGGTATTTGAAAACTGATATTGGTATTTGGACAGACACTGGTTTCCCTGTAAGTAGTGGAAGAATGAGGCAAAACTTGTCTCAGTTGTTCTGTACACAAATATATAGTGTTTATTTGTTTGTTTGGTTGGTTGTTTTCCTCAGAAAGAAGCCCACCATTTTTTATGGGATAATGCGGAAGAGCCAACAACAAAGGCCACAGAAGTTAATACAGAAAACGCCGGTGTTCTGGAAAAAATGATCTCTGAGAATGAAAAGAAATGCTTAGAAAAAATGAAGCGGAATCCACCTTATAATAACTCAGGTACTGATACTGTTACCCACTGGCAACTTTCATATTGGACAAACAAGAGGCCTGTAAATATTTTTTTGGTTTTTGTGTTTTTGTTGGTGCTGTAGGACTGCACTGCAGTCGTAACTGGGATGGCTGGCTGTGCTGGGATGATACACCAGCGGGGACATACATTTCCCAAAATTGCCCTGATTATTTTTCTGACTGGGACCCTACGGGTGAGTCATGAGGCTCACGAGTTTTGCAATTTTAAAAGTCCACTAGTCTAATCCTCTGTTGTTGATTGTATTTGAGGTTGGACTCGATCATGTAATTATTGTTTTCAGAAAAGGCAACTAAGTACTGTGGAGAGGATGGGCAGTGGTTTCATCAACCAGAGTCCAGTCGTACTTGGACCAACTATACACTCTGTGTAACCACCCGTGAGAAGAAACAGAGGGTAAAGTATAGTTGATAAAATAAGCCATCATTCATTACTTACACTAGATTAAATATTCATCTGTCACTGCAGAGACAGTGGCACTTTAAGCTCTGCCCCATTAATCATGGTTTTATTAGGTGGGAAGCTGATGAGGGATCACTATGTAGATCAGTCATTGTAGAACTGTTGCAGCACCTCTTTCTGGTTGGTCTGACTACACTGTCTATGCAACATATCCTTCAACCTACTGTAAATAACAAAACTGGTTGTTTGTCGGTATATTCTAAAACTGTTCCAAGACATTATTTACAGTATATAATTATTTTCTGATCACCACCAGTGTGGATATGGTCTGCATTGGTGTAGGCAAGTACTGTAAATCCACTTGGTTGAGAATTAGATTGTTGTCATGGCTCAGTGAAATCAGTGGTGACAAGAGATGTGAACTCTGGTCACAAAAGATAATTGTTGATCAATGGTGCTAATGATCGGGAGTTGAGCCACGCCTTTGGTCAGTCCTCAGTTTTCTGTACACTGTTATTTGATGTTGAAACTTCTGTTTGTTTTGTTTTTTTTACCAGGCTTACCAGTGATGATGGGTTTTCCTGAACATTTATAACATGCAGCCCCCTCCACAATAACAAAATAAATACTATCTATGTAGCTTCCACTACTAAAACATCAGACCAAATACAGTATCAGTAGGAGTAAGGGCTCTTTCATATTTGTCCAGCAAAATGTATTATTCATACTGTTGTAACATACAGATGTGCCATATTTGAGTGTCATGTTTTTTCCTATAGCTTGCTGCTCATTGTGTTGATTAATAATTACAGTGTATGTATGTGGATGTGTGTCACTAAACTGAAGGCAGGTGCCCAGGTCTCAGGGAACACTGAGGTAGAGTCTGCTGATGAGGCCACGGTCAGCCCCATGGTTAACCCCAAAGAGCAGGAAATCATGCGAAACAAAATTTTGGACAATCAGTACAAATGCTTTGAGAAAATGAATCGAGATCCACCTAATAACAAATCAGGTAGCGATCATATTTACTTTGCCGAAGCTCACTGTGTTTTTCTCTTATTGTGCTTCTCCGCTGTGAATATTAACTCTGTTCCTGTTGGTGCTCCAGGGCTGTACTGCAATCGTAATTGGGATGGCTGGCTGTGCTGGGACGATACTCTGGCAGGAACTTACACCTCTCAAAACTGCCCCAATTATTTTGTTGACTTTGACCCCACAGGTGAGCATTGAGACTGGAGAGATTTCATAACATCTCATGATAAATTCGCATCTACTTTTAAGGAAGTTGGACTATAAAACTAATTGGTTTGAGGATGAAGTACTCACTAAGACAAATGGAACCAAAATGGACACTGAACTCTATGGATCTGAGGATATATTAGATGAATGTGCTACAAATATTTATAACTATTACTTGCAGAAAAGGCCACCAAGTATTGTGGAGAGGATGGCCAGTGGTTTCGCCACCCAGATACCAACAGGACTTGGTCCAACTACACACTCTGCAATGAAAACACTAAGGCAAAGTTGAAGGTAATTTATTAAAGTACTATAACTTGGTATTATAGATCTAGTGATGGTGGGTCAACATAATTGTTTCTTTTGTTGTGTGGTGAAAATGTGAAAACTGGACATAAATATTGTAGCAGACACAATTATGATCAGGCATTTTTATTGCCAAGAAATATTCACACATGAAAAGTAACAGATAATTGCAAAGAATAAGCTCACAGCTGGTCTGAAGTAAAGGCCAAGTCATGTAGCTTGTTTAGGCGTTACTGATAATTTTAATGAGACCACTGTGTTCTAATCTGATAATCGTACAATACAAGCTATAGCTCTATCTTGTTTGTGTTTTTTACAGTCAGCATACATCCTGTTTTACATGGCGATCGTGGGGCATGCATTATCTATAGCCTCCCTGCTCATCTCTCTGGCCATCTTCTTCTACTTCAGGTAACGAATTCAATGTTCCTGCAAGATTGTAACAAAATGAGAATGTGCTGTAGCTGTAGTTGCAGTTTCTAGTTCGATAGTGCACATTGTAATGTTAGAAAATGCTGAATATTGTTGTGCTCTGGTGAAAATACAGTTTCATCATGCACTGATGATTAATCAGTGGTAGTTTTGCCATTAAAGCTCAATCATGTTGCCACTATCATCAACAGCTCTGACAGGCACAGATGGTGTTGGGCTTTGCTTACTGGTTTATACCAGCAAAAGCCACACAGAAGGTTTTTCAGTCACATTTTAGAATATAATCAAGACTGTTAATTGTTTGCGGGGTAAGCATTCAACATTATCTAAAAGTGGTTTTAAAAATATCTGCTAGTGTTAAATAAATAATGACAACTGTAATCAGAAGGTTATTATTATCTTCACTGTCACAACTTAATGGAACCTATGAGACTTAAAATATTGCTTCACATAGTGTGATTTATATACAACCGATCAGTTACTTTTTTCAACCTGGTTTTCTTGTGCAGCACATTTCTGTCATGGATATTCAGGATTCAGAACAGGAGAGATGTGACATCCATTGAATGTGTTGCGCTGCTTTGCTCTCATTAGAAACGTGTGCAGCTAAGTGCATTGCTCATTAAGGTTTATCATCCCGGTGTACTGGTTAATCCCAGAGGGAAAAGGTGTACAGTTCATTCAGATACTGCTGTTGAAATTCAATTAGATAAGGGCTCTGAAATTTGGGATTGACGAAGCCTGATAAGAGGTTAGGTTGTGAAACTGTATGCACATTGTTAAAACGGGGACTTTCACTATAAGTTTATGTCTGGGAAGGTGAATCATAATTATTTTTGATGGCACAATGAGATTCATAACAATATTTGGTTTTGCTTTATTAGCGCTGTAGTTTTTGAATGCTGCAGTTGTGAAATGTGACATGCTGAAGGGTGCTGACCTCCTAAATGTAGCTATAACCCAAAACATATCTTGTAAGAAATTCTCAGTGCAATGTAAAATGTTATACACATTCATAAATCTAGCAGCCATGTAGTGTATAGGGCATGTGCATTATTACAAAATCCCATGACCTGACCAAACTTTTAAGCCGCACAGCAATTTAACAGGACCATCGCAATTCAAAGACAAAGTCAAAGTCCTACCAAATTAAGAGCTCAATAAAGAAGCAGAATGACTGGCTCGGAGAATGCTTTATCTCCTCTTTATTTTTAACCATAACTTAGGATATTCAAAGCCAAAACACTAAAAAATAAAAGCTTAATGTTTATTATGACATCCAGATGTGAAGCTTACTGTGGTATGTGATGGTGCGCAGCTGTGCACTGTTATTTATAGCTCTACATCAACACTATCAGGACTTCCAGATAAAAATACTCCATCTTGCTGTGGAAAAACAGGAATGGGTTGGACAGCCAGTCCATAGACTTTAGGAACTGTGACAGTCCCGGCAGCATTTGCCATAAGGATTCCGTTTGTGTTTTGACATCCCCTTTTAGATGAAACCCCATAAGTATTCAGCAGCTCCTGCATCTCTTTCTGTGCCTGAGTCTGTTTTTTTTGTTGGAGGTAACCGAGAATGAATGAGACAGTGAAAATGTGCAGTTGTGTATGTCATTTTGCTTGAGGAAATGGAGCACTTTTCCTGTTTTTCATGGGTTTGCGAGGTTTTATGGCTCAACAAAGATAAAATTGGACATGGGCAGTAAAAGAATATAACTGTAAAGGAGATCTATTTAGGAGGCTACATTAGAGGCAAAATATATTTCGAAGCCTAAAGCACTGTGAGAGCTGCAGACAGTCTGAGTTCTGCCCTGAAAATAAAGCATTATTTAACCACTACCAATAATAAATCTGATTATGAATGACTTAAACGATTTGATTGTAATAGTTGTTTCCACTTTCCCTGTCAAGCGTTTCATTATGGCATTAATTCTGAGTGGCCAGCCACATTAATGAGGAGGCACCCTTGAGATCCATTGCATTACTATTTCAGCATTTCTATCATTCACATCACAGCATTTAGAGGTAATCCAGCCCATTCATCCCAGGGATTTTATACCAGCCACAAAAATCACTGCAAATGCAGTAATGATACCAGATATTTAATATTTTACAGACGGTAGATGGCAAACTGCTGTTTCTTGTATCAGAAGAGATTAAATTCCAACTTTTAGATTTAAATTTTTTGTTTAATTATCACATCCTGTCCTGATATGTCACCATGTTTTAAAATTAAATATGACATCTGTTTTTACACAGGAGTTTGAGCTGCCAAAGGATCACACTCCACAAAAACCTTTTCTGCTCCTATGTGCTCAATTCTGCCCTCACCATCATCTACCTCATAGCGGTAGTCAATAACCCCGAAGTGGTGGCCAGAAATCCGGTGAGCATGACCTCTGCTGAATATTTACCACCATGAGTGAATAACCACAGACGTTACTAGTACCTCCACACACCCACAGCAGGCATAGTAGCTAAATCCTAATTACCTTTTTGGATTATTCCTCACTCCTCAACCGCCGCTCAACCTAGAAGTGGCATGGTTCGCCATCTGGAAAGACATCCCAGAGCTTATATTCCTCCACTGAGGTGTGAGGATTGAGGATTGAGGAGGCTGCAGGGTTCCATGAAAGCGTCCTTTGCAAAAGATTTATTGTGACCCTTTATCAGAAATCAGTTGGTGATTGGATGCTTTGGATGTTCGTAAGGAGGAAAAGACATTCAGTGTTTTCTCGATTCCATTCTCCCTGCATTTTTGTCATGCGTCTTTTCCTCACATCTAACACAGGCAGGACTAAGACAACAAAAATACAGGCGAGGATAACACAATGCAGTTAAGAGAAGTGGGATTTACCCCTTGTGTTTAGCATGATAACATGTTAGTTTAGCATGATAACATGAAATAATTTACTAATTAGCAATAAACGTAACATATAGCAAATGCTCTTGCAAATATTTGGTCATAAACCAAATGATTTAAATTCTGACCTGATAAAAAGTCACTTTCGGCTTTTCTCATTTAGGGGTCGCCACAGCAAATCATCACACTGACGACTCACATGTTGACATTTGGCACGTGTTTTACGCCGGATGCCCTTCCTGACGCAACGCAATGAGAGCGCTGCGCCTTAACCACTAGCCTACCAGGGACGGCTATAGATTCTGACTTGATAATGATACAAAATTAAATGTTATTGTAACACCAAAGACATTAGAATTTATTAACAAATGTTTTTAGACCATTATCAAGACATTTCAGTCTGGGCCAAAGAGGTGGACTAACTGACACTGCCATCAGACATAAGATAGAAAGCATGCAATTTATCAATTTGAGGAGGATGATTCCACTGTCTGAAATTGAGATACAAAAGCATTCATAATTTATGCTAAACTCAGTAGAAGTGCAAGGAAGAGAAAATTTAACTTAAAATTCATTTGAGGAAACAAAATTTTAGTGGAGTTCTTTATATTTGAAATATTTACAACTTCTTAGAACAGATGTTTAAGTGTTTCATCTCACTGTGCCATATCTTGGCAGAGGTGCACAGCCAACAGAGAGTTATTTGCTGTCTTCCACATCATGCTGAGAGAGACTTGGAGCCATTGTATACCTTACTGTGTGTGAATTCTTTGAAACCCCAAGGGCTGTGTAGTTAAAGATAATAAATATGTCTCATAGGAACGCCTCACTATTAGGACTGACCATAAATTCACGTGTTACTCTTCAAAACCCACTTCTTTATAGAAATCAAAATAATGAAAGTCTGTTAACTGTGGTTTTGCTGTGTCTTAAAATAGTTGTTGAACAGTTTTTCAACTCTGTCAGCTCTGTCTCTTCTTGAATTTTATGTAGACCTAAATAAAGATAGATATATTCTGGCTCATTAAGTCCAAATCAATAAAAACTATGTCAGCACCTGCTTACAAAAACTTAAAAAATAAAACTTGAAAATAAAAATAAATAAATAAAAAAACTTATCTTTTTCAATATAAATGTGTTAAAAATATATAAAAAGAATTTCAGATGATCAGTTTACAGAATGAAAAGCAACAGAAGTTGACTTGCAGCATACATAGTCATGTTAGCACCATCCTACTTTCAACTGAAGCTTCTCTGGACTGACAAATTACCAGAAACATCCAGGAGACCATGAAGGCTTGAGCTGACTTTGGGTCTGATTCTGATTGCTACTGCTGCTGCTTTTTATGCATTGACCAGATTTGTTTGGCTCATCCTGATTGCTGTCTTTATTCACATCCCATCTCCAAATGTATTCAAGACGTAGTCAGGAATGACAGCCATCATCATCAGTGTGAAGAAATATATATGTATTCATGTGACAGCTCCCTTTGAAGATACTCCTTGTCACCATTGGTCAGAAAGGTTTGAGGTGAATCTGTTACGTCTCCGTCCTACAGTTATTAGGTTGTTCTAGCTAGCTACAACATGTCAAAACAAAAATTTGTCACTATGACCTTGCTTTTCAAGAGGAACAGAAAAAGAAATCACAAGCATCGTTGGTTTGGATTCCTGGGTGTCTGTTGGGAAACATTTGGAAATTTACGTTAGCCAAAGTAAGAGTTATGGGCCTGTTTTCTGCACTGGTGACCTGCTCTCACAGAGAAAATAAGCTCTTTTTATCCTGTCTGGTGATACAGAGTCAGGTTTGCCCTGCCAGCAGTGGGATATGTCAAACCAGGGAGGAGGCTAAAAACTTGAGAAACATCCACATGATCTATAGCAGCTTGATATGTAAACCAGAACGCTGTTGGCAACTTTAGACAAACCCAAATTAGCTGCAAAGTGAAAAGTAAGTGACCTGTCTCTCTACATAGTCCATGTCTGTTATAGTGGAGACTCCTCACATGGAGAAGGAAACAGGAAACTGCAGGAGTGGCACATGGCTGACAGTTTAGACTGAGTGAATGGCCACTGTGAGTTTTGAACAGCAGTTAATAGTAATGGCAGCATCACTGAATTACACTGTGGCTGCATGAACTGTACGCACTTAGTAACAAAGGACCCTGAACCAGAAACTCCAATTTATTTACATTCACTGTTTCAGAGAAAACAAGGATTTTAGTAGTTGCCTTTTAAGAAAAAGGAGTGAGCAAGTTGGTTAAAGTGCATGTTTCAGTGATGACATCAACCTTTTCATATAGCTCCACATGTGAGTGTGATAGAGCTCATGAGCAATAAATCAGGTTGCACTTTAATAAATAACACAGGGGTTGTGCTGGTGTAGATAGTATAGTTAGTAATAGAGAAACAAGCTCTGTTCCCATATAGGAACAGAATAATGGTTTTTGAGCAAGGTGTTTGTAGGACTATCTACAATTACATATTCAGGAAGAACATAAAATGGAATTTTCACATCAGGAGTTCAGTGCTCCTATGAAATACATTTGGTGTGTTTGGAGATTATCTAACGCAGGCTGTAACAAAAGAAGGAATTGTTTGCATGAAGATGATCACATAAAAATGGCATCATCAGCATATGAATGGAAATACAATGCTCTGTTGGAAAATAAAGTGTTTTTATGGTTTATAGAGAGCAAATAGCCAGGAGCCTAATAGTGATTTGTGGTGGGCCCGCAATTACCAACCATATGGATGCTTGATTTGAAAGTATCAGCAACAACAGAGTGAACTCCTCCTGAAAGTTACAGTACTGATTTGTTTAATTTAGCAAAGTCAGCAAAACCAGTAGAAGGCACTGGAAGCCAAGGAGGGAGCAGAGTTTTCTGTAATAGGTGCTCTACGGTATAATATTAAGCTTTCTGAGTAGTTACCATAGACTGAAGAGAAACATTAATGTTTTGCAGCAATTATCACAATTTTTGGCATATCCAATAAATTTCAGTGATTCAGTGATTTGGTTTTACTACTTGAAGACATCTAGGCTGTTACTGGAGCAACATAGTCCAAATCTGGGCGCAGGGGAATAGTAATATATAACATGGCTCCTTAACAAATCTCCTAAGAAATATATCAGTGCAGTGCAGCATCCTTAAACATCTTAGTAATTACAGCATTTAGTAGATTCCT
>NW_018128023.1:236329-246164 GCF_001952655.1 Monopterus albus | reverse complement strand
GACATAATAAAATGGCATAAAGGTAATTTCTTTCAAGAAATTTTACTAATGATTTATTCAAAGGACCAGAATATACAATGAAACAGGTTGTCATGGCATTGCACTCTGCTGGATGCGCAAAGAGAAAATTGCAGGGGACATTAATGTATACTTTTAGAACATTTATCACTTCTTTGAGCAAAGTAAGATACACACATTCAGTGTGTATCAAAAAACTCAGCATTTCCATCTGAGCTCACCTCCAGAGGGGGTAAATGAATAAATAGTCTGGAAATGGTAACAGTGTCAACTGATTTTGTGCCATGAACAACCCCTTAGATCCTCTTTGTCTCCTGCTGAGATGATGTCAGAAGTGTTTAACTAAATTGTCTTAATAGCTATCTTTATACTTAGGAACTCAAAAGCAGACAAAATAACAGATGCTTGGGCTCTCTCTACAGGTCGGTTGTAAGGTGTTGCACTTCTTCCACATGTACATGCTGGGCTGCAATTATTTCTGGATGCTATGTGAAGGCATCTACCTTCACACGCTCATTGTGGTGGCTGTATTTGCAGAGGAGCAGCATCTGCACTGGTACTACCTCCTTGGCTGGGGTGAGTCCATCAGCAGTTTATCAAAACACTATTTCCTTTGTTTTTATGGTATTTTACTATACACTTTGAACTCTTTTTTTATGGAGTCACTGAACTGAATGACAACTTGAAAATGCACTGAAAAGCAATTCAGAAAGATGGGACCATAACAGCCGCAACTTACTCATAACTACCCGGTTCTTGTACAATATGTCACCCTGGACATGCTGACAGCTTTAGTGGCCCTTCTGTCACTTAGTGCCACTCCTACCCTGTTTTTTTACCTTGTTCAAAACAGGAATAATTGGTGCTATCTGTCAAACAATTATGTATAGTTATCATTAAAAATGGGTGGATAACCTTGAGGCATGCATTTGCCGTGCGCCTGGAGGACGGCTCTTTGTCAGGTCTATCTGTGGTCGATATGCTGCATGGCCTCACTGGAGTTTAAAAATGGACTGTAGATAGATTCATGTTTATATCTAGATGGGAAAAAGCCCAGTTTCTAGTGCTTTATAAAGGGAATTTTAAATTAGACAGCGTTGGTACAGGAAATTAATCATGTGGTGGCGTGGTTAGGGTTGGAACAATAAAATTAAGCTATGAAAATCTGTAGAAAGGAGGATGTCAAAGCTGAGCCACTTTCTTTAAGCCTTTCCAGCACTATAGTCGCACTGTAATGTAATTATTTATTCATTAAACACCTAACCAAGCTAATCACACATTTACTGTACTTTATAAACGACAAATGAATTTCATTAAAGACACTCAATACTTCATTTGGGTGCCTTCTTTTTCCTGTTCAAGGCTTTCCTCTAGTGCCTGCATCCATCCACGCCATGGCAAGGAAAAAGTATTTTGATGACAAGTGAGTAATGTTCCAGAGATTTATGCAAATAAGCAGGAGATGTATATGTATGTGCTCAGCTGGAAATGTGTAAGAGAGTTCAGATCCGTGCACAGGTGTGCTTTAGTATGTGTGTGTGTACCTGTGTATTCTGGGAAGCAGACAGTACTGACTGGTCTGTTTTTCCTTGTGTAGCTGTTGGATGAGTGTGGAAACCCATCTGCTCTATGCTGTTCATGGTCCCATAGTGGCAGCCCTTCTTGTAAGTCTGCTAATCCACTGTTTCAGAATAATGGATAATGAATGTCAAAGAGAAAAATATGATTATTAATTTGTAACTGTGGTGGTAGTTTTAGTATTTTAAAAAGCAGAAAAAATGCACATTATTTAATTTCTTATCAAAATGTTTGACTTTTTACAGGTGAACCTCTTCTTCTTATTAAATATCATAAGAGTTTTGGTGACCAAGTTGAGAGACACACACCAGGCTGAGTCCAACATGTACATGAAAGCAGTGAGAGCCACCCTCATCCTGGTGCCCCTGCTGGGAATACAATTTGTCATTTTTCCCTGGAGGCCAGAGAATCGGCTGGCTGGGGAGGTCTACGAGTACATCATGCACATACTCATGCACTACCAGGTAGGTACCCAGCTGCCGGCTAGGGCAGAAGTTAGCCATTAAAGAATCAAATATGGTTCTTGGTTCAAGAAGGAAATTCAGTTTCTGCCACTTCTCTGTAGGTTTTGAAGCATTGTGCATTCCTGACCACACCCAATCAATAATCAATGTTTCAGTGTACTTTGGAATGTATAATTAATGGCAGTATTTATATTTTAAACCCAAACACTCAGTATGGATGCAAAAACAAAAGCACTCTGATATGACAGTACCCCCAGGTCCCGTCAGGCTTCAGATTTACACATTTAGCCTTGTTTTCTGCCTCATGATTGATTGATTGATGTGAATCACTGTTGACTTACCTTTTAAAGAACCAGATGGGCACCCCATTAACTTTATTTAACTACCAGTTAGGCTTTTAATTAAGCAATAGGCAGACAGTCAATGAAAGAGATTGTCTCTTTTTCCTTTGAAAAACCACTTTGTATAACTGTGTAACCTAACTGCTAGGAAGCCATACATTTCATCCATCCATTCATCCTCTACATTATCTTATAAAATAAACTAACTAAAAACAAGTTAACTATGTCTGTTTTGCTTTGTAAAGGGTTTACTGGTGGCAACAATATTCTGCTTCTTCAATGGGGAGGTAAGTACTGCACAGAATTTAGCTAAAGAAAGCACTATGTGTGTCTCATTCATACACAAAATAGACAAGTTGATTCTCAATGTATGGTTTATTATCATTGAACTAGGGGTTTAATTTACTTTTTACATGTTTTTCAAATGCTCCACCCCTCTCTGAGTCTGTGCCCCAGCCTGGCCACCCCATCCAAAATGTTCTAGATCCATCTGTTATACCCCAGTTCTTTAATTGGACAGCTCTGAATAACAAAGGAGTCCGCCTTTCTTCATTTAGTGCTGATTTATTTTAAACCACAAGCAAAATTAAAAACACGACCCGGGTGGCTCCTTGCTCCAGAAACACACACACACTCTGGCTGCTGGAGAGAGAAGCCCTGGCCACACACAGCCTAATACATTTATAAGTTTTCGGTAACCCCTTACACAAAAAGATTACAGAACATCATGAGATGGAGTCAGTCTGATGACTCCATCTCTTATCTAGAGCTCCACATGCTTTGAGCAACTAGTCATAACAGAATGAGGAATTTCAATGTGTGTGTATGTTGTCACGTGGTGCTTAGCTAAGACATTCATTCAGACATAATATTATAACACAAGATTTAATACAAGAAAACAATTGGTGTCATGGTTCACCTTTCAGAATCAACATTCTATCTGTCAACCTCGAAGGAGAGCAGACTAGAGCAGACTTTGAAACTTACTAACAAGCATTAAAAACACTTTGATTCAACACATTAATGTCTAATAATTATCTGACTGATTTATTAATATCTAACACATCCCTGAACATAATATCCTGGAAAGGTCTCATTATTGTATGAATTTTTTATAATATTTTAGGGAGCAATTGCCCTTTTATAAAAGTTAACCCATGCATTATTCTGTTAGATTTTCACTCACTGATTAATAAAACCACTCACTGCTCAGACCTTAACTGCAACACATCAGAGTAAACATTTTTCTGACATCTTACACCTGTACCTGATAGCGTATTGAGAAATGACCCACGAATGTCAAACACAGAATCAGACTTGTTTTCTGGCATTAAATGCTAGAAAATAGTTGCAATAGTTGTGTCAGTAGTCCAGTTGAAACTGATTATAAAATAATTTGTGGCCTGGCTCCTCGGAGACCAATCCAGTCCTGCAGCAGTAAAAGCTGAGGGGTCAAGTCGGGTGAAGAGTAAAACAAGTTTATTAATGGCCGAGTGGTTTCCAAACCCAGCTGGACCGCTCCAAGCCAGCGTGCAGCTGTCTGTCTGCGAGGATCCTTAGCTTGATTCAAACACTTCTCTTAATGAATGAACTAAGGGTATTGTGGAGACCTTTTGGCTCCAATGTTGCTTTTAAGTTTGGTAGGAAAGCACCAGCTGTTAGGGTGAATGAGGGCTTTTATTAGCTTGCTGTTAGACTAGCAGTGTGAATAACACAGAATGAACAGGTAATCACAAACAATTGTATTTGTGTGTGTAAAGCGAAAATGCTTTTGTAATATTTGTGGATTTGAAATAAGTTTAAAATGTATAATTAAATGTTATTATCTGTAGAGACAAGGGTGTTATTGTTCTGAGGTTTTTCTTTGCATGTGAAGAAAGAGAGAGCAGATCTAAATACTTCCCGACTTTATTGTAAAGAATTTGCAGAGAACAAAGACACTGCGTAGAGCATTTGTTTATAGGGCGAGTCCACTTTTTTAGCTGATAGATGATCAACTAACAGACAAATGACCACGAGGGAATGAAACAATTTGTTTGCTTCACCAACATGTAATGAGCAGTTCAGGTCTCCTAATCAGGACATGGGTTTCTGGGGTTGACTCCAGCGATGGTTTTTGATTTCAGGGCACAGACCTGGCTTGTTTCTCCAGTGGCCCCCTTGTGAAGTTAGGTCAGTGAGACAGACAGCTTCCATGCTGGATTTAGATGTTCTACATGGAAGCTGTAAGCCCCAGGCTGCTCTTTTGTCTCATTATAGTAATTAGTGTCATAATTTGTATCATCAGATCACTGTCTGTTAATGTTCCCACAGTAATTACAGAGCATTAAAGTGTAAGATTAACATGGAACTACAGCAGCATTATAGTTGTTTTTAGGAACTTGGTTCACACTCTTGTTAAGTCAGTCAGACAGTACTTAGTTCTGAAATGACCAGTTGTTCAAAAGGAAAGGAGTTATCAATCAAGGAACGAAAAATAAAGTTTTGCTGCATTTTACTGTATATCACTTTGAATTTAACATATTTGCAGTTTGAACTGTTGGTTGGACAAAAAAGCAGTACGATCTTGTACTCATGGAAATTATGATGGGCATTTTCCACCATTTTATAACATTTTACAAACTAAACAAATAACAGACCATTTGTATTTGACAGCGTAATAAATTATTTAAGTTTTTGTGTGTTGGGATTCTTTTAACATGTGCTTCCTGAGTACACAGCAGGTAGCCACTAGGAGGTTTTCCCATTTGTTTACCAGTACCAAGGTGTAACATGGAGCACTGAGTTCTCCCTGGTGTGTAGGCTTCAGGAGAGTGAAATATTTGAGTTTCTTGTTGTTATTCTGACGTTTACTAAGCTACTAAGGGTAGAACAATCTTAGAAGAGTATTGAGAACATGACAGCTTTAATATATTGCTCAACATTAATAACATCATTACAATGTGACAATCTGGCCATATGCATAACTTGGCCACATTTCAAGAAATGTGACTTTAGTGTTTACCTTTCCTAACTGGCATTTGTTAGTGTGAAGACTAATCCACATATGCTGCAACAATTATGATCACAGCAGTTCAGTTGGATTAATTCTGTCACAAGATGGGGATTGCATGGGCCCTGTGTTAACTCACGTTGTACTGGAAATTCAAAATAGAACAAAAAAACTAATCAGAAAAGTGGTTTGGGGGAAATGCTTCGATGTGCACCTTTGATAACCAGGCACTACCTTCATACTGTAGAACTATTTTAAAAGTTACAACCCTTATAATGAACCCACTCTTTTATGTGTGTGACATTCAGGTGCAGGCAGCCCTAAAGAGACAGTGGATGCAATATAAGACCCAGTGGGGTCAGAGACGAAAGGACCACTGTTCAATGCGCTCCACATCCTACACAGCTACCTCCATCTCCGAGGTACCCGTCTTCATGTACCACCACGACTGTAACAGCGAACACTTGAACGGGCGCCACACGGAAGACTCTGAACTGGTGGCGCTAAGATCAGGAGAGGCATACGCATGAGGACAAAGGGTGTAGCTGTGGGAACAGCCAAGGAAAAGCAGCAGCTACGTAGAGTAAGAATGAATAATAAACTCGCTTTGCCTACCATATCTCAGTGAATAAATCCCAGAGGTTAATGCTGGTTTGTTCAGCCCAGGACAATAATGTGGGTCTCAAAATAAAGAGCGCTGTCACAGACACAGATGGATTTGCTACAAGGCTGACACTTCATGTTACTTTACATTGCTATTACTGTTGTGTTTTAAAAACTGTGATGTCTAGAACTCATGGCGCGAGGCAAGAGCTGCTTTTGACATGTGTCACTTCCTAAAGCTGCTAAATTGTGTGAGTACGTGCTGAGGGAGGGAGGGAAGCTTGTGCTGGTGTGGAAGCAGAAATAACTGTGACAGTGACAACAGCAAGGGCTGCGATGTTTTCTCTTCAAGATGATGATGATGTCTGTTATGACTGACATGATATAGAGGTGAACAATTATTATGGTGGTGTGACGGTGATCAAGGTGAAGCAGAGTCCTCCCTAAGCTCACCTACAGCAAAGGGATGTTGGTCACAGCTATGAAGGGGCACACTTTGTCCAGCTGAGCACAGATGTGGTTCCCTAAAACAAAGTCACACACACTTCCACACAAACACACATATGCACACATCAACCAATGCCCCGAACAAGATTATATGTGCCATGATAGATTTCAAAATTTTAAAAGACCTTAAACCTCTAGAATTGTGTACATAATGTCTGTTCACTATGTTTAATCTGAAAAAAAAAGTGTTTAAATATTTAAGAAGGACATTATTTTTGTTTTTTATTAATATTTTATTCTTGCCAGTTGTCAAGTGTTTGTCCTGTGATGCTGCACTCCCAACCACTTTGTTGTTTTACTGTTACTGTATTTTGCCAATGCTGAACATCAGTGGAGCCGAGAAGCAAACAGAAGCTAAATGCACACAAAATTATGTGAATAAAAAACTTTATTTTGAGGTTGAACAGCCACAGCAGGTGTTTCAGTGTGTTCTGAGTCTAATGCCATTATACTGGAAGCTATTTGATTCTAATCTCAGTCATCCTTTACGCACAGAGGAGAAGAACGTGGAGATGCTAATAGTCTTTGGTGGGTTCATGTAACCTCTGATAGAAGACACAATGCATTTCTCAAGGTCAGGGTCCTTTGTGTACATACCAACCAGCAGCATGTGTGGAGAGGCCCATTCTGACTTTTGTGAGATCCTCCGGTTAAAGGAAGACCAATGCCCCTGACTTCAGCCCATGCCTTTTCAAGTAGATGTTCAGGGAGGTCCTTAGGATTTAAGAGCAGTCTATTTTTGCTTTTTTCCATCTGTCTAAGGAGCTGCTCAGTGACAGCTGCATTGTTTTGTTCTGTCTGAAGTTAGACATCCCGCACAGGTTCAGCATGGGTCTCCTTGCAGACTGACACAGCTTCTAAAGGTGCTGTTGTGAGGAGAGTATAACACTGTCCCTCTACAGCGATGACCTGTGGGAGCTGTGCTATGGACAGCTGTGTTGTCTCATATAGTGACAACGTCTGGGAGCTGAGCTGTTGGTAAGGACTTAATGTCCATTAGAACTCTTTCACAAAGGGTGCTGGGATTACTTGTCCATCATGTTCTTTATATTAGCACTCCTTTTTGTCATCTCTTCATCTGAATTTGAAATGTTTTCTCTCTTCCTACAACAGATGTGATAGTAGATGAGATGACAATGGATACCTAGAGTTCCTGTCAAGGTCAAGGTCAAAGTGTTTATTTGTCATATGCACAGTTAGGAAACATGTTTCCCTGTACAATGAAATTCTTACTTTGCCGTCCACATGAATGCCACATAAAACAAGTGAAATATAAAGTATATGAGCAATAACAAATCTAAATAGGCAGAAACACAAATCTAAGGCACTTTAAAGCAGCAGGTGAAGGAAGCAAATAAAAATACAACAGGAACACAATATAATGCAGAGTGTACAATTATGCACATTATAATTATGCATGTGCCAAATGAGTATGTAAATGGTACAGATGGAATTACATGAGGTAGATCCTGAGTCAGCTGTTTAGGAGTCTGATGGCAGAGGGAAAGAAAGAGTTTTTCAGGCTAAAAGTCCTGCATTTCACACCTCTGAGCCTCTGACTGGAGGGTAGGGGTATGAACAGTCCATGCTGGGGGTGGGTGGGGTTCTTGAGGATGGAGGCAGCTGTGTCAGCCATAGTATTTACAGTATATCCTTGTTCTTTGAGTGTGCTAAACACTATGTTTCATGAAAGTGTGGGTCAGTGTAGTACTTCCAAACTGAAGACGTTCTGAGTGGTGAGGACAGAATGTAACGTCTCTAATCAAAGGTATTCCTGTCCCCAAACAGTCACTGTAATGTGGCAACCAATGCCAGGTAATGTTGGCGTCCTTTGGCAATGTCCTGGTGAGGGCAAGATGGCGAAGATGGTGTTTTCTTGTATTAACTCCAAATAAATGTCAGATTAACTAATCTCTCTTTATCTTAACATAATCACACAAGCAAAGCACAGTAAATAACTACTAAGACACTGAAGGGTCACGCCTGACATTAGTCTCCAATGCGTGGTTAATAATAACGGCATTAGCTGTGTCTGAGGTAGTTCATCTTCCTCTTCAGATTCAAAATGGTTATTTGAATTGGTGCACACATATTAATTTTTATGGTTTGAGAAAGACAGTTTGTGTGTACTTTGTATGCTCATGTCTGTGTAAACAAGAAGACACCGTCTGTATAATAGCACATTATTCAGCAATTTCTTTACATTCCTAGTTTCCATTTTGGCTTGTGTTTGTCTTTTTCTTCCTCTCAGATCAAACTGGCATCATCTCAAAACTGATAAAGAAAAAGGATTTTCTAAAAGCCAAATTGATTGATGTTTTTAAATCAATTTATCACAATAATACATAAAAAGATCCTTTGGTGCTGGTCTTTATGTTCTGATCAAACAGCAATTGGAGAAACAAGCTCCCCACATATGTTTGCAAAAGGGAAAAAGATGAAAGAACTCAGATGAAAGTGGGTAATTTGCAGGTACTTTTCTTTTTGTAGTTTTTAAGTTATTTAATGAGATTATGGACTCAAAGTAAAAAGGAAAAAAAAAAAAAAAAACCTGTTTGCAGCCACAAACCTTTCTGATGATTTAATGGCATTTACCTCACCAGTACTATTCTTGTCAGTGTTTCGGTGTTGAGACATTTTGTGTGTGTGTGTATATATATATATATATATATATATGTATATATATGTATTATTAGGTACACCTGTACAATTGCATGCAATTCAGTGCAACACTTGCACCTCAACACTTGTGTTTATGTAGCTTAAAATGTTTCAGTTTTTGGTGAAATTGTCATAAATGTTTAAATTTAATGATATGTTTATTGTTGGGGTCACAGTTAAAGGTAGTGCTGTATTGGACTACATTATATTCAGAGGTGTTCCGATATTTTTGTGCTTCCCAGCTCCAAACATGAGAGGGTCAGAAAATTAGGAACAACCTCTGAATATAATGTAGTCCAGTACAACCACAGTATTATAATAATAAAAATTTATTGATCCCTGGTGAAAAATTCACAAGCTATTCAACAGTATAAGCATATAAGGTGCTTAGAATTAGATTTGCCTCTACCAGCGACAAAATGAAATGTGATGTACTCAATAATGAATCCTTAATTTTTTGCAATGTATGATATAGTATACTTTATTAGGAAATAAAGAATTACTTTTTTTTACATTTTCATTATCCATTGTTTTCTGGACCCCCTGCAGTATGCCTACCGGCCCAACAGGGCCACCTCAGATGCCACCGCGGCAGCCCTCCACTATTCCCTTTCTCACCTGGAAAATGGAGACTCCTACATCAGGATACTCTTCATTGACTACAGCTCCAC
>NW_018128023.1:214178-235741 GCF_001952655.1 Monopterus albus | reverse complement strand
TATGGACCACAAGCGCCTGCAGAGAGTGGTAAAGACTGTGGAGAAGATCATCAGGACTCCACTGCCCTCTCTGCAGAGCATTTACCACCACAGAGTCTGAAGAAAAGCTGTCTCCATTCTCCCCCACTCACCCCCAGCATGGGCTGTTCACATCCCTGCCATCTGGCCAGAGGTTCAGAAGTATGAAATGCAGGACTTCTAGACTGAAAAACTCTTTCTTTCCAACTGCCATTAGACTCCTAAACAGCTGAAGGAGTTTATAATCAGAACTTACTTCATGTAATTCCACCTGTACTGTTTACATTCCAAGTTTGCACATGCATAATTGCACACTCACTGCCGCCTATTGCACATCCAGCTCTGATGTAGCATAATTTGTCTCCACTTGCTGTTTTTTAAGTGCCTTTATTTTTTGGGTACTATTTATCTACTTATTCTATTTGTTATATTTTTTTACTACATTTGATTCCACTTACTGTTTTTTTTATTGCCTTTAGACTTTGTGTACTATTTATCTACCTTATATTTCACCTTGCATTGTTTGGCATTCATTGTGGACAGCAAAGTAAGAATTTCATTGTACAGGGAAACACGGTTCCTCACTGTGCACATGACAATAAACACCTTCAGTCTTTAGTCTTTGAGACTTGAAGTTGATGGCATTGTGGGTGCAGGTTGAGTGAGGCTCGCAGAGGACTTTGCAGATCATGTTTTTTTAAAGACCTTGAGGAATCTTTTCTTCATGGATGTTTTCTTTGTTTTTTTCTGAACCTCGTCAATCTGATTTTCCAAATTGTTTAGTCTTCCCATAAGTTGCATTCTGTCCTTCTTTCGCAACCATGGTCGTGGTCTTGGTTCTGATAGACTCCAGGAGGCCACACCTTTCCTAATTCCACTTGAGTTGTTCACTGTCCATATTTTCCTGTACTTGGATTAATGCAGCCTTGAGGCTGGAGATTGCCTGTGTGTGTTCAGTAAGGAGATGGGACTTCTCAGCCTCCCACCGGTATCTGTTGTTTTCCAGCTCCTGTGTCAATGTTCCCTTCAGACTAGAGGCTGCCTCAATGTGCTGAGCCAGAAGATAGGACTTCTGCTCCTCACACTGGGATTTTTCTTTCACCAGATAATTTTTCATCTTAGATTAGTGTTGCCTTCAGGCTGCTTGATGTCTCCATGTGCAGCATAAGGAGGCAAGACCTCTCTTCCCCCCACTGGCATTTTTGATTCTCCAGGTCTTGGGTCAGTGTTGCCGTCAGTTTAGAAGTTACCTCTGTGTGCTCAGTCAGGAGATGAGATGTCTCCTCCTCCCATATGATTCTTTGATTTTCCAGATTTGTTTTCACCTGGATCAAATCTGCCTTCAGGTTGGAGATTGCCTTAGTGTGCTGAGATTTCTGGCTTTTTAGATCCTGTTCCTCTTTCAAGTCCATGGACTTTTTCATGGTCCCGATGAACTCCAGGAGGCAGGACTTTTTGTGATTCCACTGGAGTCATTCATTTTCCATGTTTTTTCTGCATCCATCTGGATCAGCATTGCCTGCAGCCTGGAGGTTTTCTCTGTTTACTCAGCCAGAAGATGAGATTTCTTCCCCTCCCACAGGTAGATCATTAGATTTTTTTATTTTTGAGCTGGTCCTTCAACTGCTCAAGTTTGGCGAGCAAGCTAACATTTTTTTAACCAGCTTAAATATCTTGTCATCCTTTGTGCCCACCCCACAACCCCATTTGGGACTAAGCGGTATAGAAAATGAGCTGAGCTTTGTGCCCTGAGGTGTCACGGGTGGCCAGTACAGCTACCCACAATGTTAATGGTGGACTCAATTATAAAGCCAGGTGAGATAGAGTAAATAACATCGCTTTTACTGCACCTACTCAAAAAATACACAGTGACAGTCCAGAAACCATAATCCAAGTCACACAACAGTCCAGGGTCAATACCGGCAAACAAACACAGCCAAGGGATCCAAAACGGGAGGTCAAAGAAGCCAGTCCAGTAGTCGGTACACAGAATAAACATACAACAATCAGGAGGGCTAGGCAGAAATCGGTGGCCAGGAAACAATCCGGGGTCAGTAACATAAATCACTAAACAAGGTTAATGCTGGAAAGTCTGCATGGAGTCAAGAACAATCTGGCAGGTTACTGGTGGGAGAAGGCTGCTTATAATGGGGTGAAAACAGGTGTAGGCAATGAGCACTGATTACAATAAAGAGTTCATAACAGAGATGAACCTAGAACAGGAAGTGGCGACAAAATAAGAGCCTGAAACAGGAAGCAGTAGGACAGAACCCTGACACTGGGGCAGATATGGGTCAATCTCAGATCCAGTACTGGACTTATCAGCAGCCTGCTTGGCAGTGGTTTTGGAGTCACTGCAGGTAGTTTTGGACTGTTCTTTGGTTTCCACTGCAGGTAGTTTTTCATTTTTACCAGCTGACTGTGTCAACTGGCACATCTTTTGTTTCCCCAGCAGACTGGCTTTTGTTCGTCACAGCTGGCTGTTGTGCAGGTCTTTCTGCACTTGTGTAATTTCAGGCTGTGCTGAGTCCTAATGGTACAGCCAAGAGAAAAAGCAAGGCTGGCCTCTTGCATATTCACAGGCCTTCTCAGTCTGTGAAATAATATTATGATGATATTATGAAGTTAGATACTGTATATGAAGCTGTTTCTTTATTCTTCTGATTAACTTTGTCCCAGAAACTTTAAATATAAAGCATAAGAATAAACTTTGTTGCCAAGTATTATCAAAAATACAAGGAATTTAAATCCAGCCCAACGGTCCCTGATGTGCACAGCAATAAAACCAAAATAAATACAAAATATTTAATGGAATGGTTGAAATTGTATGCAGACTGTTTTGCAAGACCGAGATGCTTTAGAAACTTTATTTATTGTCATTGTGACACGTACAACAAAATTATATTTAGAGCCAAGGGCCCCAGGGCACACGTACCACCATGACGGGCCACGGGGGGTTCAGTGTCTTGCCCAAGGTCATGTCGATATGTGGACCGCTGGCACCAAGATTTAAACCTTCAACCTTCAGCTGCCCTACCCACCGCACCACTGTCGCCTCCCCAAATAACTTAATAACAAAGATACAACCTCAAATCAGAAAAAGCTGGGACGGTATATCAAATCAAAATTAAAACAGAAAATAGTGATGTGCAAATAATCTATGCCCTACACTGAAAACAATACAGCAGCACATTATGTGATGTGATACCTCATCAGTTTTATTCTATGTTCAAAATAAACACTCACTTCAATTCTGATGCCTGCAACACATTCCAAAAAAGTTGGGACAGCAAAGCATTTACCATGGTGTGATGTTGCCATTTCTTTTCACAACACTTAAAAGACTTTTAGGGACTGAGGACACCAAGTGATTAAGTGTGTCAGGTGTCATTTTGTCCCGTTCTTTCTGTAAACAAGTCTTAAGGTGTGCAACAGTCCTGGGTCGTCATTGACACAATTTGTGTTTCAAAATACGCCACACATTGTTTACTGGAGACAGGCCAGGACTGCAGGCAGGCCAGTCCAGCACTCGCACCCTTTTCCTGCACAGCCAGGCCTTGGTAATGTGTGTAGTATGAGGCTTTGCATTGTCTTGTTGAAATATGCACGGCTGGGTGGAACGGTGGAGCGGTGGATAGCGCCGTTGCCTCACAGTGAGAAGGTTCCGGATTCATGACCTTTCTGTGGGGAGTTTGCATGTTCTCCCTGTGCTTGTGTGGGTTCTTTCTGGGTACTCCAGCTTCCTCCCACTGTCCAAAGACATGCGGCTTAGGTTGATTGGTGACTCTAAATTTCTCGTAGGAGTGAATGTGTGTGTGGTTGTTTGTCTGCGTGTTAGCCCTGCAATGGACCAGCGACTGGGATTGGCATCGCCCCCCCTCCCCCCGTGACCCTGTTTGGGACTAAACAATATAGAGAATGAGAGAGAGAGAGAAATATGCATGGGCGTCCCTGGAAAAAAACCTCATCTGGACCCTGAGTTTGTTACAGGGTGGCCACAGATTCTTGTATTTGTATACAAGCTATGGTGTTATCACCTCTGTGTAGCTAAGCACAACCATACTTTGACCTAATGTCAGCATGCTAATGTTCACCAGGTTTATCATGTTAACACTTGGACCAAATAAGGGCAATCAATCTAGTAGCTGTCAACTTTATTCAAAACTGCAAATGTCAGCCTCAAGGTGGAGGAAGAGGACGGGAAGTAGGAGTTGTCCTCTGGGAACCAAATTTCATGGTAATGCATGCAGTGATGGCTGCAATATTTCATTCTGGATCAAAGTGGTGGCCTGACCAGCATTACCATTTCTACAGCCATGCTGCTAAGATGTCAGCTGCATCTGTGAAATATCCAGTCATGTAAATATCCAGTCATGTGATTCACTTACTAATGTGAAACTGTCCTAGAAGACTTGATCATGCAGAGTTTCAGGGTGTCTGTCAGGTGTTGCTGCCACCTACAGTATGGCTCTGATTGTTTGGTGTCTTACAAGGTAAGAAATTTGTAATAAGACCTGGTTGAATAAAAACCTGTGTGTGTGGGCACATGCAATATAATTTCATGCTACATTTGAATGTGTGGGTGCAAGCGTCTGTGTACACCTGTACTGTATATGAGGGTCAGCAGAGAAAGAAACCAATATTGTGTTCAGTGCTGCTGCCTCAAAGAAAATAAATCAAATGATTAAAATCTCTTTTCACTCAGGGACTAATCTGCACCATCATCTCTATCTGCTCATGAGAGAGTGGACTTTTGATATGATGGGATTTTAGTACTGGCTGCACTCAGGCAATATGAATTGTTACTCTTTTGCAGCGTGGAAGAGAAATGCATGTAAGGAAAGAAAAATACTAAGTAAAAAATTATGATAATTCTGTTATAGAAAAAGCTGTGTTTTATGTTCATTAGTTCATATTTGGCACATTGTCCCCAGAAGTATTAACTCACAAATTGCATAGACCATTATGTCATCTGCACTCTGTTTTCAAAATGAGGTGCTTGCATCACTATTCCACACATTAAAGGCCAAGTCAATTTATTCACAAAGCCGAGAACAATCAGAATTTTTATTGGATTTTTAAATTGCACTTAATGGTGTTTGTCTCTTCAGGAAATTAGCATCCTCCAGAAGTCAGTGGAGAGAGTAGCGTAGAGATTACCTAATGAAATAACTCCTTCTTCAGGATTACAATGCGTCGCTCATGAATTACAATCTGAAACAATTTTCGAGTGTTCAGAATCTTTCTATGTGATAATTAGCTAGGCCCTCTTGATTTAAACACTTTGATATTAAGTACCAAAGCAATGCCCCTACAGCACATAACTCATCCACTTGTGTAACAATATCCACTGCCACATTTGTATCCTATTTTGTTATGATGCAGAGAAACGAGAGACCTGAGATGAGCCATATTTTCTAGAGATGCACACATAAGTAGGAGAGAGAGTACACAGTGGATTCGGACACCCTCACTTTGTGTTGTAAATTTAATTTGAAATGAATACAAATGTCATTTTTGCCTGTCAACCTGTAGTAACCCACAATGACAAAGTGTTTTCATATGTTTTTAAAAACCTTTCCATATGTATTAAAATTTAAAAACGAATCCCTCTAATTTACAAAAGTACTCAGACCCTCTGCTGTGGCATTTGGGGTCAGGCGCATCCTGTTTGCTTCAGTATTTCCCGAGATGTGTCTAGAATTGATAAGAGTCCATCTGTGGCAAATTGACTTGACTGGACATATTTAGAAAGGCACAGACCTTTGTATATAAGGTCCCACAATTCACACTGTATGTCAGGATGAAAACCAAGCCATGAAGTCCAAGGAATTATCTGTAGACCTCTTTTGTAAAACTGTGGTGAGGCATAGTTTAGGGAAAGGGTATAAAACCATGTTTAAAGCTTTGAGTGTTCCCAGGAGCACAGTGGCCTCAGTAACTATGGCATGGAAGAAGTTTTGAACTGCCAGGACTCTCCCTAGAAACTGCAAGAAGGGCCTGTGACTGGCAGGTGACCAAGAACTCAGCAGTCACTCTAACACAACTTTAGAAGTCCTCTGCAGAGATGGGAACCTGCTGGAAGGACGAGCATCTCAACAGCACTCTATCAATCAGGCTAGTGGCCACATTCATAAAAAGGCATATGACAGCCCACTTAGAGTTTGTCAGACAGCGTTTAAAGGATCCACAGGGCATGAAGACAAAGATTCTTTGGGCAGAACTCCAAGCACTGTATGGCAATTCATCTGTGTGTGCTGAAGGCTGCCACACATTGTGCCACATCACCCATGCTGCCTTAAAAGAAACCCTCATAAGAATATCAGTGGATATCTGTTCAAGTCAGAGAAGAAGTCAAAACCTGATGGTCAAAAAACAAAAAACAAAGTAGGCAATTCTTTACCTCTTGTTTGTCCTAAAAACAAGGTTACCCTGTCAGTCTGCTTGGGGTTTGTAATATGTCTTAGAAGATAACTCTCTCAGTCATGTCCTAGTAGGACGTGTTCCCTCATAATGCACTTATGACATTTGTGAGACAAAGAATGAATTACCAGAGCACTCGACAGTACATGCTGCAGTGGAAGAGATGAAACAGCTCAATTTCACTCTCCCTACATTTTGTCCTTTAATACACATTTTGTATAAAACTTTGCTGTGTTTCTTGTTTCTGTGTATCTGCCAGATATTGTAGCACTCCTGACAGCAGGAACACAATTATTCAGTGTCAGAATAATTATGCACACAGAAACAATGCAATTTTCTAGAACCGAGGGAGGCAGAGCACTTAAGTACACAGTTACGTGTTTGCCTGCATGTATATTGGCAGAGTGTTGCACAAATTAACACATTTGCTGACGTTGCTCAAAGTCAGATTCATCTGCATATTCTCAGATGGTCTTAAAACGAGAGGGTACTACTCAGAGATGTGGATTGCTTGTTCAGTATAATCACTGTGCATTTACTTGAAGCAGGAACACAGCTTTTTATGATAATTTTGCCAGGAGTCTTAGGAATCCATAAGAAATGAAAACAGCTTGATGTAAAAGCAAACTGAAGGGCACTGTTAACTTTACTATTACCTTCTGTTGAGTGTATCCAGAAACATCATTTGGCTTAGACTATGCAGTCAACCAAATTTTATCACAGTACCTGACTGAAGCCTGAAAAGGCTGCATGCTCTGATTTTTTAAGCATTTTACAAGAGGTCCTAACACACCAAGAAAAGCACTAATTTATTTCTGTTTTCTCGTCCCTGTAGTGCAAATATAGCATATGTAAGGTTTGAGAAGATACAGCTTTCAGCGGTGGTTCATATCCTCACAAATGTACTATTTAGTTTTCATACAAACATAACACAAAGAAAAAAACTAAAATATATTGCAGTTTTGAAAAGGGGGCCACATATGTTTTGCAGGTACAAATGAAAAAAGAAAAATATGAAATAAAATTGAACAATACACAAATCAAAGACAAACAAGAGTCTACAACCCCTTTCAGACACGCACTGATTTTCATTAATCTGATAGCATCGGAACGTGGTGGCTTCGTATTTGAATGAGCACCCTGGTCACTTTTCCGCCGAAGTTTCAAAGGCAATCGTACTAGGTCAGACCTAATAAAATTTATGTGCCTTTTTTTCAACTGTTTGCAGTCACAATAACGGATAGGCACCACTGGTGTAACATACTAACATAGGACATTATTATGTAGAGTGAGGCTGCCAATCACAAGTCTACTGTAGGTTTTTGTGCACATCTCCTGTCTATTGTTGTGAGTTTCTCACCTGAATGTATTGGTTGCTAAGCTTGTTACAGGTTTGCTCAAAAGGGGCTGGTTATGCTAAGCTAAGAAAACCAGCTGCTGGCTCTGGTTTTATACGGCAGCCGTGAGAGTGCTGTCAATCTTTTTAGTTAACTAGAACAAAGAAAGCAAATACGTATTTATCAATATATCAACGTATTTTACTTTTACTTGATATTGTGCCACTGAAATGGTGCCATAGACCCAAGGCTCGTTAGTCAGCTAACAGTAGCTTTGGACCTGTGGCTGCGTTTTGTACAGCTTGTTCCAGTCAGGTATCCATAGTTTACACTGTCGCTAGGAAACAGGATGTGTCAGTCTGTTTTGAGTCTCAGTAGCAGCAGAAAATAAATTATATAATGCACCTTTAACTGGTCATCATGCATTATGTTAATTAGTACTGTGACCAATAGCCAATCAGCATACCTTACATTTAGCATGAATCTACTCTATAAAAATAAATGAGAAACACATCTGTAAACTTAAACACACTCCCTTCTCATACCCTATTCATAAAATGCATTCATACTGAGGCCACCCCAGACCTCACATCTGTGCGATATGTTCCACAAGTGCATTTATACCATATGTGCACATTTTAAGCAACATATGCTTCAGCCCAGCCCACATACTCTGATCCTTGAATGCCCTTCATATACTGAGGCTGTAAGTCACACACTTAAATGTGTTTCCCCCTCTGGTTAGTGCACTACAGCAGGATGGGAGGGGACAGCCAGCCACTTTTAACCCACAGATAAGGCGTTGTTTACTGCCATTCAGATCCACCTGTGGCACCTAGCTGGTACACACCCCATCACCTACTGTATGAAGCTTAAAGAAACAGAGATAGCACTGATCTATCTCACTCTGAAGGCCTTAAGACGTCTGCTAAAGTGCAAAATTAACATCGGTGAGTGGCATATACACAAGCAAGAACACAACCATGAAAAACGAGAGGGACATATGACATCCTGAATTATTAGTACAGACACTGGCGTTCTGACTTTCTGTTCAGAAGAAGCGAACAGTGACAGAGACAGAGTTGAGCAGGACTAGATTTTCCTTGTATTTATGAGCTCCTACTCTTGTGTTCTGCTCAAATAGTGTGATTGGTTGTGTGCATGCAAACAATTTTCTCAGAAACACTGACAGCATAATAAATTATAATTCTGATGATGAATCACTAGAGAGAAACAAAGACAGAGGGAGACCAAAAAAAGAAGAACCAAAGGATTTTCTCAGCAGAAAGTAAATAGTGGCTTTTTTCTGCCCCTTGTACCTCAAAGAAACCGAAGGCTGCCACCAGTGCAGATATTTGAATTCAAGCACTTGCACAAGACAGATGCATAATGCAACAACTTTCATGAGTTCATGGCACAAACCTCAAGTTAGCCCTGTGGTTAATTTAAATATGTAGATGTATATACAGACTGAGGCCCAAGTGGGATTGGTTGGGGTGATCTGTCCGAAGCAGGTCTGTCTGCAGGTTCTGCAGCTATCCAGGGAGAGATCCAGAAGAATGTGCCAGTGCTCGGTTCACCAGTGCTGAGCTCAGTCCACCCTTTGTATATAAGCCTCATGAGCACACACCTAAACCCTCTGAATTCATGACATCAAGATCAAAAATCCTGAGTGCCACAAAAACTTTATCTCTTCCAAATCTGTCCAGATGCCAGATTTTGCCCAAGTTCATTCATGACCTTTGAATAAAAAAAATAAACTTAAAACATCTACTTTGTTTCTGATGGGAGAACTAAACACAAAATATTAAAATACACAAAACTTTGCTTAAATCAGTCACACTAAAGAATAGCACATGCCATAAGAAGATAGTTGGGGTGGAGGTTATTAGATCCAGATATAAGAAAGGATTTTTTTCTATATCTATTCTACATATATCGCTCTTTGTTACATGCTTTTAAACTCTGATCTGTACAGTAGGCCAAAATGTTCTTGTGAGCAGTGAAAAACAAGGAAAGCCAGGAGTTTGCTGGGCCTTATGATAGCCCAGCCATTGAAATGAAAGGTACCGAACACAGACTGTAGTGCTAAAGGCATTACAGAGGGCTCTGACAAATTGGTGTGAAATATTGGTCTATATGGTAATGGTGGTATGAAATGCATTTTCCTCAAAAGACAGCGGACACAAGTGGGTCTGCATTCTCCCATATGATCTATTGCTTTCATTATTTTACCATTCAGTAACAATGGAAATGCTAGAAGCATTTCTGGGTCACTGTTTCTGGGTTCTACTGTTTGTGTCACATGCAGAAGTGAAGAGGAATGAACAGTCAGAAGAGATATTTTTATCATGGCATCTCATGTTTGATTTTTTTTTTTAAGGACTAGAAGTTTCAGGTACTTTTTCCCTTCAGCTTTAGTCATCCACATCACGTTGTCAATTTAAAAAAAGACTTTAAGCAGAATGTTATCTGCTACAGCCTCAGTAACCTTTAATGACATTGCGTCAGTATTATCTGTAGGGCACAATGTGAATCCAGTATGTAGTTGATAATGTAATTCTTTTTGCGTCTTTGCTGAGCTCAGGATCAATAATGTGCTAATTTAATTTAAACACGACGTTACGCTGTCCCCAACCTTAAGGTCAAACATGGTTTTTAACCACACACGGCAGATTGTTTGTCTGCATTATGATAAATACGGTTGAGACTGCAGATTGTCAATGTTACTGTTAAATAAATGTTAAATACCGACTTTCTTTGTATATTTTTAAATTGTGCTCACAAAAATCTAAGGATATTGGTCAGTATTTGCATAAACAGGAAGTGCAAAACTAACACAGCACCTCTAATGTATTCCATAAATCAACACAGCTGAGCTGACATACACTCATCAGATCTATTTGCATATTGCAAAGCCGTGAATAAACCGCAAATACAATGAGATTTGTGAGCTACTGTAGCTGATGAAATACAGACTTGCTTTTCTATCTCACACTCAAAAGTCATCACTCTGTTTGCAGTGTTGTGAAAGGGAGGACATGAGAGGCTAGAACCATGAAATTACATAGAATAATCTTTTGTGATAATTTTGTTTGTTTATCAGGTTAAATATTCAGCCTATTAGTGAGAGTCATACCTCATTCAGAGGCTCACTTATTAGGCCTAGTGGATTCAAGCCAATTTTTTAACAGGAAAGTGACACTGTGCCTGTGCAGGAATATTAAAATCCATTGAGTATTCTGTGGTTTGCATAGTGGCCTTGGATCATTGATGTTTTTGGTTTCTGAAACAGAAAGGCCATTAAACAAATAAACAAAAAAGGCATAATAACAAGGACACTCAGTGTCACTGATGCAAAGCAGCTTCATACCTGCAGCTTTTAGTCATAGCTCCTGCAATTTCAGTGCATGTGCTACCTGCAAGCTGTTACATTTGCAGTTTTTAGCTAAACTTAGCAACATTTGTTTATACTAAAAACTATGACAAAAAAATGTCACTGATGACAACAAACAATTATGTTTGAAAATGTCCTGTGGACAGATGAAACAAAGGTAGATTTGTTTGGGAAGAACACACGGTACTACATATGGCCGTAAAAGAGAACTGCATACCAACATGAAAACTTCATCCCAACAGTGAAGTACGGTGGATGGAGCATCATGATGTGGGGCGGCTTTGCTGCCTCTGGATCTGGACTGCTTACTATTGTGGAGGGGAAAATGAATTCCCAATATTAACATGGTATCCTACAAGATAATGTCAGTGTGGCTGTCTGTAAGCTGAAGCTCAGAACAAGGTGGGTGATGCAGCAGGACAACAACTCTAAACATTGAAGTAAATTTACCCCCCCCAGGATCTGTGAAAAGGCTGTGCGTGGCCTCTTTAAAAGACAAAAGATCAGAAAGGCACCAGGCCCAGATGGTGTGACCCCTTCCTGCTTGAAAGTGTGAGCTGATCAGCTGGCCCCCCATCTTCACACTCATCTTCAACAGGTCACTGGAGCTGTGTGAAGTCCCCTCCTGCTTTAAACGCTCCACCATCATCCCAGTCCCCAAGACAAACCTCCATCATTGGACTGAATGACTACAGACCTGTCGCCCTGACATCTGTAGTTATGAAGTCCTTTGAAAGACTGGTGTTGGCCCACCTGAAGGACACCGTAGACCCCCTGCTAGACCCCCTGCAGTTCGTCTACTGGGCAAACAGGTCAGTGGACGATGCAATTAACATGGCACTGCATTACATCCTGCAACACCTCAACTCCCCAGAGACCTATGCACGGGCCCTCTTTGTGGACTTCAGCTCAGCATTCAGCACCATCATCCTGGACAATAAGCACAGGCACCCCCCAGGGATGTATGCTCTCCCCTCTGCTGTTTTCACTTTACACCAACAACTGCATCTCGAAGGACTCCTCTGTTAAGCTCCTTAAGTTTGCTGATGATACAACGGTCACTGGTCTCATCCGAGACGGCAAAGATTCAGCCTACAGACGGGAGGTTGAGCAGCTGGTCCTGTGGTGTAGCCGCAACAACCTGGAGCTGAACATGCTCAAAACAGTGGAGATGCCAGTGGACTTCAGGAAGTCCCCTCCCACCTTACCCCCCTTTGTCATACTTGGCAGCACTGTATCAGCAGTAAAGTCCTACACGTTCCTGGGCTCCACTATCTCCCAGGACCTGAAATGAACGTCCAACATCAGGACCATCACCATGAAGGCACAGCGGAGGATGTACTTCCTGCGCCAGCTCAGGAAGTTCGAACTGCCCCAGGAGCTGCTGATACAGTTCTACAGAGGAATCATTGAGTCTGTTCTCTGCACCTCCATCACTGTCTGGTTTAGCTCAGCAACCAAACAGGACAAGTACAGACTTCAGCGGACAGTGAGGACTGCAGAAAAGATCACTGGTGTGAGCCTGCCCTCCATGGAGGACCTGTACACCTCATGGGTCAAAAGGAGGGTGGAGAGGATCTCTGTGGACCCCTCACACCCAGGACATAATCTGTTCGAACTCCTCCCCTCTGGATGGCGTTACAGGTGAGTGTGCACCAAAACAAAGTTTTGTCTGAAAGTTGTGCAGGTCTAATCCACAGCTACAGGAAGCGCTTGCTTGAGGTTATTGCCGCCAGAAGTGGTTTTAAACAAATTATTAAAACACTGTTGCCATTACTTTGTCCACCATCAGTTTATATGTTAAACAATGTGTTCAATAATGAAAGATCATTACTGTTTGTTGTTTTATCAGCTTAGAAATATTGCTTCTTCATATTTGGGTCTTTGGTGAACATCAGATAACATTTCATGAGCAATTTATGCAAAAAAAAAAAAGAATAATAGTAAATTTCAGCATATCCTATTCAACTTCTCTTTTTACTGATACTTCAGCTGACAGCAACTTAACTTCAAGCTGAACTTTGTATTGACAGCTGTTTTGCAGAGGAGCAGCCCAGACCTCATTCTCAGCTGTAAACAGAGCGGCGATTTTCCTTAAGAGGTTTTTCTACCCTGCTCATGTTTACAACCATTTGTTTCCACCCAAGCACAACTAGTCAAGCAACAAATTAGCAGTGACTGGTGGAACAAGATTCTCAGATGGCTGTCATGAAAGTTTGTGCAGTGAAGTCTGACATCCAATTAGAAGCTTCCGTCTGTAATGCCACTCAATGAGAAGAGAAAATGCTGCCATATGTCCATTAAATGCTGCAAAAATAACAACGCTTATTGAATTACTGAGATTTCTTTGAATGGAGTGTAAATGATCCCTTTCATGCACTCTGTCAGGTATCTGAAACTCATTTCTAACAAGCCCATATTTGCAATTGACCCAGTGTGCTGTAACTTTAATTTGGTGGCATCATGCTTAACAATTTCCTTCCTTCCTATTTTCAGTTTGCATCATGCAGCATATAGCATAGTTTCTAAACCATATTAACTCCTGCACAGTAATAGGCATCTTCTTTTTTTTTTTTTGAAAGAAACAGACTTCACCATTGCCTTGCAGATTTGTTTATGGTTAATTCAATAATGCCGCTTTAATGAAAACTCTCTGAACACACTTGGTGTCTTATGCGGTTCCCAGGTTGCAGGTTTTGATTTTCTGCTCTTATAGAGTGAGACACTGAGATTAAAGGTCTTCATGGGTTCCAGTTTGCCCGAAATCCCAAAATGTGTTTTTTTTTTTTTCCACCTATGTCTCTAATGACAAACTCTTTTCTTCTCTTCTCTGCACAATCATAAATGGTTGTTGTTGTATGTTTGGTTGTGCAAATAAACAAATTCACTTCCTTGTTTGAGAAAACACAAAACCTTTTTCATGGATGACTGTTCATAAAAGCAACTTTCTCTGAACTACAGCTATTGTGGAAAATTTGTGATCTACAGTAAATGTCCACAAATCATCTGTCCTCTGATATTTGGTGAAGATCAGATCGCATTCCGTGACCAATTTATGCAGACAATCAGTGCAAACAGCGCCATTACTACTGTCAAGTGGAGGAAGAACAGGGTCAGCGTGAGCACACTTAACACACTGTTTTCTAAACACATCCAGCTTATTTCACTGCCCTCTTTTATGGCCAGGCACATCCAGTATATGCACACACATCCAGATTACCTCCCTTTGTTTGAGAACCACTCCTCCATGTTTCATCAGTGGCATCTTTCCTATCAAACCCACTGACATTTAAAGGGAAAAGTGACTGTTCTAACTACTGTATAATAAAGAGTGAGTCACCAAATGTATAATGAGTCCCTCACAACACTGTCTGTTCCACCTGATCAGCAGGCTCCTCCTTAACAGGAAGGCTGAGGGTGTGCGACTACACAGGAAGCTGAATTAATTTATGTGACAGCGTCCTGCTCCTGTCTGAGAAAAGCATGATTAGGAAATGGCAATGGCAGTGCTGCAAAGTAACGCATATATTCTGATGAGCAGCAACAACAACAGTTCAAACTGCTCCAGCAGTGACATTTTTAGTTTATTCATGACAACATGAGAATAAAGTAAGCAAACATAGCAGACAGCTGTTAGTGTGTTTATAATGTTAGAATCATTTTGGTTCCACCTACAATTCTAACACCGATTACAGATTTTCACTATAATGCACTTCACCCTTAAAATAACTTTGACAAGGTTTAAATATTTGCATTTGCTTCAGTTGCTAAGTTACAAGATACTGAGAGGCGATAAAGGAGAGCTGACGTCCAGCAATTATCATATAAAAACCCAAACAAGACACGAAGCAAGAAATAAATACAGGCATTGTTCAAAACATTCACATTTACAGTATTCTTCTTGGAATAGTTGCACACAAAATACAGCACATCAAAAACTGTAACTTCATTACTTTTCATTTTGACAAATCAATTCACTCAGGTTAAACTAATGAAGATGAATGGATGGGAAAAAAAAATCTGATAACCAGTGCCTGACTGCACAAACCTACAAAACAGATAAAATATAAGCAAACAATTCTCTGTCCAAGATAAACATTTTCATAGACCTTCAAAAAATCACTGCAGAACAATAACAACATAAAAAACAATTCCTCCTCTGTTATGACAGATGGCCCAAAAAAAGCAGCTGGTGCAGACAGAATTTAACTATGTCAACGCTAACTACAGCAATTTGTTATTTTCAGAATCAAATCATCATTATATTAGATTTATTTAAATCATACAAAACAAAGGAACAAAGCATTTATTCAGGCACCACAAATAACTTCAAGTGAAATAATTGATTACAAACACACAAAAGATGGAGAAACTTAAACTGAATGATAAAAGGTAACAACCACCCAGATTTACTGTACTGTATCTCCATCAGGAAACACATTCACCTGCTCTCTTGGATCTGTGATTTGGTCAAGGTCACGGTGCAAGATATGTCAGAAACTGAGCACATTCGGTGAAAACCAGGAGAATGCTATAAACAGCCACATGGTCAAACCACACGTCACATTATACTGGTGGATCCTGTATTTCTGGTAGTTTATTTGGAAAACAAACCCAGGATCTGTTAGCCATGGTTACTGACGTGGTGTAAAATGTTTTGGTTGCAGACAATTTGCAGAAAAACTTTGTAAGCGGCATGCTTGTTAAATGAAGACGTGCATGCGGTTCATGGACAGATGATGAGACACTGGGCTCCTAGGCGGGTACATAAAGAACCCCCACCCTCCTACAGAGAAACAAAACTACCAGACTGAAACAGAGTTTTCTCTCTTTATAGTCATTTTGCATTGCTGAGGTTGTTTTGTCTCTTTGTGGTCATTTTGTATCTTGGTGTAACAATATTCCATCCCTATTTAGCCACTTGTTTTGCAACTTGTTTTTTTTTTTTTTTTGGTAATTTCAATCCTTTGTGGTTATTTTTGCCTCTGTTTTACTTGCTTGTACTCATTTTGCATCTGTTTGCTGTTGACTGACCTTCCAACAAGAAATATTCATTTCATACGGAGGCTATGGCGCAGGAGCCCCCCGATCCCTCGGCCCACTGGGCCTGTGTCCGGGAGGCTCATTCAGTAATCCACCCATGCATGCATACATCTATGCATAGAGAAAACTGCAGCATGCTCAAGTGTGAAACATTTGTATTAATATTCATCAGTGTCATGAGGTGCATTCAACAAGTGGCAGTTTGTGTTTTTAAACTTACAGTATAAAGGCTGTGGGTTAACAGAACTTTAAAATGCTGGATACAGTAGCTCTACTACCGTATGATCCGTAGAGCTCATTGAACACACCTTATACTCTACCATAAAGATGAAGACATTCGAAGCTCAGCTCCAGTGGGAGAGTTCCTCTGTTGGAGCAGCCATTTACTCTGCGCATCAATCTATCTCTTGGGTCTGTCAATGTCATCGATGGCTGCCAGAAGCTTCTGACGAGCCTTCTTGTTTATATGTGAACCCAGGCAAACGTTCACTAAGTTGGCTAGCTGCTTCATGGAGTACTCCTGTAAAAAAGTGTAAACAGCTTGTCAGAAACTGCCACTCAAGCTTGATACAAAAAATAATTCAACCACATATTTAAGTCTCACCCTGTGATTTTTTATAAACTGCTCCATGTCGTTCTCTGTCAGGTAATAAGCTTTGATGTAGACCTCAACAAACTCTTTATCAGGGATGGGTCGCAGGTCGGTCAGCTTCTCCAGCTTTATCAGGAACTGTTGGAAGTCGAGCTGCATCAGCGCGCGGCCCTCATTGCTGCATTTTTTCACATTAGCATAGCTACAGTGGATAAAACAGCAGAAGGGAAAAGAGGAAATTAGCATTGCCTGAAGTACTGAGGTAGAGTACAGACCACAAGTGGAAGGCAAATACTGTGTTATTTTTAAGTTTTGATCCATGGAAGTCATCACAGATGTTGGTGTTATGTTAGGGAACTGAAATGCACAACAATATTCAATTTTATAATGTGATGTTAAGTCAATTTCAGTTATTCCTTCAAGAAATGATCCTTTATTACAGGCAAACCTGTCTGCAAATTGAAAGGCATGCTGCAGTGGTTTTAAATTCTCGTCTTCACTATTTCAGTATTTCCCAGTGATCAGTATCCTTTGAGTCTTAAGGGCATAAATGTAGAGTTTAAAAATTCTTAATGGCAATGCCAAGTAAAGAGTCATGTAAGTGTACTTTATATTTTAGTAAGTGTACTTTTTTTATTGAAAAATACTCACAGTACAACAATGGAAATAAGTTATCAAATAAGTTTCAGGGTTATATGTAACTGTCATTTGTGTTACAAGCTATTTATGGTGTATACTTTTAAAGTTACATTTCTTTTCTTATTCAATGTATTTTATAATATACTATATAAACGCTGTCTGCATAATGTGTACTTTTTGCTGAAACATTTGTACTTGTATTTGAAAGTACTGTAATGAGTCAAATGTGGGACTTTTACTTGCACAGGAGTTATTTGTTTAGTAGGGAATCTAAATATTTCTTCCACATCTGGTTTTATGAATTTTAGGGCAGATGTGTGGTTCATGACTAAAATCAAATGAAGTCAAAATCAAATTCAACGTTAAAAAGTGTTCAGTATATTTATAACTGAAGTGTTTTGTACCAGATGCTGATTACCCATTTTAAGACATTAACTGCGTAGTTTATGTAATATGAGGGCATGCATGCGTCCTCATCTGTGTATGAATATTTCCTTTACAGAAAATTAACTGTGTCAGGTTGCTCCACACAGCTCTCTCCCTTTTCTCTTTTGCTTGTCAGGCCTGACAGAGTTTGGTGATGAGTGTTTAGGCTATGGCTCAGAATGCTAACAGAGCCGTCTCTGCAAGTCTCTTAAGGGAGACGAGCACTGAACAGAGAAATTGAATAACAGGCTGAGGGAGGTGGAATATAAACAAATAAATACGGCCACTCTGTCCTGGTGTGCAGGAGGGGTGGACAATGTGCACGTGTGCGTGAGTGGGCAGAGAGCAGACGTCTGCAAAAACAGTGTAAATTTGATAAGCACCGCAGTCATAATGGGAAATTTGAACATTGGAACGAGTTCAAACGTTCTCCTACACAATAGGAAGAAAGTGCTCAGAAAACATGTAGGGTAGTAAACAGGTTACTTTTCTCACCAAGCCTTCCACCTTTGCTTAATGTCCAGTGTTCTCTCAACTTATTTAAACACTTGGAAAGCCTCTAACCTGTACAAATGATCAGCCCAGAGTGACTCTGGCTTCAACATCAGATTCTTGCTCCCAGTAAAATGTGTGAAACATCATGATATTTGTCGGCTGTTAGCTTCTCACTTTGTCACCATCCAGCCAGAGTGACTCAGTGTTACTGTGCACCTGTCCGTCTGATCACATGGGTTTATTACACCTTCAAACTAAAAGCCTACTCCATGCATAAATGAAACAGCGTCTCTGGGTAAAGAGGTAGTGGGGATGCAGGTGCTGAGAAAACACATACACACACAGATGATCTGTCACCTTTCACAACCCCTACCTCTCACTTATAAGAGAGAAAGTGGTAAAATGCATTGTATGGGTCATATCAAGGGCTTTTCACATTTTGTGTGAGTGGCCTGCACTATGTATTTCCCTGATGGTCTTTTGGTGGACTCGAGAGGGCTGCCAGCATGAGGAGGAGGGCAGGAATTTAGAGTGGTTTTCTTGGGTGATAACTCTGGCAATGGTCTTCAGGTTTCTTTTGTACTTGGGGGAGGGGGTCTTTTTAAATTTATGATGTGCAGATGTTCAAACTGGAGACACTCTGTAAGGTTTTCTTTAAAGACAGGATGAATGAGGCCTCAAATCACTCTGATGTAATAACTTGTGTTGTTTGGCATATTTATTTGACACAAGCTTAGGGGCACATTTATGACTATAGCCTGAGAATAAAGAAATGAAGACAAAACACTTAAATTACCAAAACCCCAATGGCTTTAAGAACTGAAACCATCATTCTACAGGTCTGTCCTGTGTTGAGCTCAGTTACATTACTGCTTTCAACAACTCATAATGCTACAACTGGGACGGAGCAAGGTTTATGTCTTGTGCACATTTCTGCCCTCCTTTCAGTGCAGGACCAGCAAAAACATTTAATGCACAAAAATGACCACTAACTGAGGCTTTTACTAGACTGACAAACTATCAGTAATATCAAATGCTAGCTTGTTTAAACTATTCTAAATAATTTTATGAAAAAATGCTCACAAAATAACAATTTTATTTGGACAGGATAACAATAAAAGTGCACATTTGACCTCTTAAATGTGTCAGACAACATGTTTTTTTTTTAGATGCTTTATAAAAAAGATGGGTGCTACTTGTGTGGGAAGGCCTACACCAAACGGCAAACTGCAGTCAGGCTCTTGGGTCTCAAGTGCTCTTAGCAGGAATAAATAGTAATCAATAAAGTGCACAGAAAAGGCCATCATGCTCAGGTGAAGTTAAAAGGCCTGCAATCAGTTTTGTCTCAACTTCCTTTGCCCCTAAATCCTACAAAATTATTTATTTATTTTTATATAATGTGGTTTGCTTGTTATTGGGCAGTAAAAGTTTTAAACAAACCAAATGTAAAAGTGCAAAGTAAGCTTTTTGAATGTCCCCCCAAAAAAGGCTTCAGAGCGCGCCAACCTCCACCAAGGATGCTCAGTTTCCCCCATAATGCCATTGCACCTAAAAGCAATATTCCTTTGAAAGTCATAATGAGTTTGAGCGAGTCTGGGGCTTAGCTACACACAAGGTGCAAGGAGGTTAGACAGAAAGTCTGTGCTTTGACGATATTCACATAAAATACTTCATGCAGGGCTGTGTGGATCTGCGGCCTCTGTGCTTTAGAATTTAACCGCTCTGAAACAATCAAAAAAATTCATTCACACACTAGCATGCTCAACCACCGCTCTGTTAGTGGAGTAACTTTAGAACACAGGCAGTGAAATCTGGGCACAGACATAAAAAGAACGGTTCGTACTCCCTGGGCCATACCCTACCTTCCAAACAATTGAAACGGTTCGTACTCTGGGTACAGTATGACTTGGATCCCTCCGTTTCTAACAAGGAACTGTTGAATAAAACATAAACAGAAAACAAGTCTGTGCTGCAGTTCTATCAAGTGTCCAGTCTTAGCCATCATACTGGATGGAATTTTTTTTTGCCCTCCAAGGCTTTGTGCCCATCACGTGACTGAAAACCATCAATTGGCCCTATCTCACAATGATAATAAAACCGTTAAAAAACAGGACATGGAACAATCTAATTGATTGTTCCCTGGGCCATACCCTACCTTCCAAACAATTGAATCAAAATCCATTCATTACTTTTGGAGTTCCCACTCTGAGAGACAGAATTAAAAAAAAAATTTCAGGAAATAACATTCTATGATTTTTAAAGAATTTATTTGTCTTGCGCTGCTGAACATAAGTATTTGAACACCTGAGAAACAGCAAGAATTCTGGCTCTCAAAGACCTGTTACTGTGCCTTGAAAAAGTCCACCTCTACTCCACTCATTAATCTAAATTAGTAGCACCTGTCTGAGCTCTTTAAAGACACCTGTCCACCCCACAGTCAGTCAGACGCCAACTACTACCATGGGCAAGACCAAAGAGCTGTCAAAAGACACCAGAGACAAAATTGTGGACCTCCACAAGGCTGGAAAGGGCTACAGGGCAATTGCCAAGCAGCTTGGTGAAAACAGATCAACTGTTGGAGCAATTGTTAGAAAATGGAAGAGGCTAAAGACGACTGTCAGTCTCCATCGGACTGGGGCGCCATGCAAGATCTCACCTCGTGGGGTATCACGGATGATGAGAAAGGTGAGGAATCAGCCCAGAACTACAAGGGAGGAGCTGGTCAATGACATGAAGAGAGCTGGGACCACAGTTCTGTCGGTAGAACACTACGCTGTCATGGTTTCAAATCATGCATTGCACGGAAGGTTCCCCTGCTCAAGTCATCACATGTCCAGGCCCGTCTGAAGTTTGCCAAAGACCATCTGGATGATCCAGAGGAGGCATGGGAGAAAGTCATGTGGTCAGATGAGACCAAAGTAAAACTTTTTGGTCTAAATGTCACTCGTCATGTTTGGAGGAAAAAGAAGGATGAGTTGCATCCCAAGAACACCATCCCTGCTGTGAAGCATGGGGGTGGTAACATCATGCTTTGGGGGTGCTTTTCTGTGATGGGCACAGGACGTCTGCACTGTATTAAGGAGAGGATGAATGGGGCCATTTATTGTGAGATTTTGAGCAACAACCTCCTTCCCTCAGTCAGAGCATTGAAGATGGGTCATGGCTGGGTCTTCCAACATGACAACGACCCGAA
>NW_018128023.1:194182-213787 GCF_001952655.1 Monopterus albus | reverse complement strand
ACCTACAATGTGAATGTCAGACCCCTCCATGATTTCTAAGTGGGAGAACTTGCAAAATCACAGGGTGTTCAAATACTTCTGTTCCTCACTGTACCACACAGGGACAGCACATTATTGTCTTTTCATCCGATGCTGAAGGACAAATGCACATGTAGAGTTTCATGAAAACACATTACCTTGATGCTAAAGAGTTGTTTTAGGACTTTCTTACCCTTCTACAAGAGTTCTATTGGCCAGACGAATGCAGTGCTCCCACAGCACGTTGGACACAGGCAGCGGGATGCGCACATGTCTGGAAACATCACCCAGCCGATTGTTAAACTGCTCAAACTCCTAAGAAGATGAAGGAGAAAGAGGTGAGGCACATTAAAGAGTTAATGTGAGTGTTAAGAAAAAACCACACAAATAAATGAACCTCAAGGGAAGGATTTCTTTCATTGGAAACAATGAATAATCAGTGTGGAATTTCTTATGTAGGTAGAGCCACATGAAATCAAACACATTCCTACTGCACATGCTATACAGTATAAGACATTTATTAGCACAGCTTTACACATCTAAAGCCACAGTCTGCTCTACACAGAAGGCATGCCACTCTGGGACCAATACATCGTTGATTCCCAACTGGAAGGTCTAAACAGAATAAATGTCTTCATGAACAGCAACATATTTCCCAAATTCACTTTAAGCTATTCTGTGTACTTGGAAGAAGCCCAACACCAGCTTCCCAGTCTTAACTTGGAGAAATGAACTGTGCTCTAAATCTGCTTCATGCTGTGAATTACACAACCCAGTTATTTCAAGTGCATTAGAGGTTTGTAGTCTGAATCCACCACACACCATGTGTTAAATATAATTCATTCATGTACTGCTGTTGAAGTTTGTGACCATCCATATTGCAGCCATTCATCAACTTTTTTGATGTGCTGTACATGCAACCTCTGGTAGTTGACCCCTAGCCTACCTATTCATTTAACTCTTCATACATAGGCTACTTGAGGTGAAAAAAGAGCGAGTGTGAGTGCTGTTATGAATGTTCTCTCTTTTACATTTTAACAAAAAAAATAAAGGCAAACCAGAGGAAGATGCAGGCTGCAGGATGATATTAATAAACAAATGAGCCAAAACCAAACAGTATGTGCCATGTATTGATGTTTCAGTAATGCCAAACACATGAACTCAGTGCACTCTGACATTATACTATTATGATATGTTGCAGTTTATAAGGTGAAAAGTACAGTATATAAAGTGCGTACATACAAATATGTTGGATGTGCCTCAGGAGGTGTATGCAGTTTCCTAGTGTGTTTACAAATATGACGACTTTAATTCAAACTGCATCAAGTTGGAACAATGAACCTGAATTTTAAGACGTGCACTCTCATTACCTTTGCACCCAAGAACAAAATGTTATTCATTCATAAACAGTCTCACAATAGTTTCTGATTTACGCATTTTGTCAATGAACTCATTCTGAGGCTGCTGCATTTCCTTGCCACTTTATATGCAAATCAGTGTCATTGTTGAATGCTAGTGATCAACCTGACTTCATGAATAAAATATTCTCCCATGTGCAGTACAACAAAACATAGCCCACTCTTTTCAGTCACTGCACACAACACAATCCATATGAATCAAGAGTGTCTGACAAGTTGGCAGAGAAGGCTATCAGCGCCTGATGGGGAAAAGTGTATGCAAGTTGTAATATGCACCATGTCCGTCCATCAGCTGCACCATTTTCACACTGTCTGATGTTTAAACTAGACCAGCGAGGCAGAGATTTCCCCCACAGACAATTCAGCTCATAAGCTAAATTAATAAGGCTTAACTGCAAAGCTGCCAGTGCCAAAGGTCTACAAGTCATCCAGAAAGTCAAAGGTGAGTATTTCTTGCATAAGCTGTAAGTAATCTCTAACTGTAAACTGATGCCTGAAAATTTATTAATAGTACAGATGTGTTTAGGTAATTTAAAAATTTCGAGGGGATCTCAACAACATATGTGATTTAATGTGTGAACCATTACCAGATTTATAAGGTTTTCTTCTTGTGGTGCTGGTCTGTTCAGGATTTCAGACCGCAGACAGCCCCGCAGACCTTTCTGTCTCAGAACGGAACACGGCAGAAAACCCCACCCCATGCAAAATTTCTAAGGAAAAGTAGCCAGCATCCATAAAGCCACACATTTAGTGGCAAATTTCCACTTCCAGTTTGATGAGCTCAAACGTATTTAACAATGCTGAAACTTCTAGGGCTTTATTAGACTCTCAACAGAGTACCTTTTAATAAACCCTTTCCCAAATAATCATAAAGGGCACAAAATGAATTTAAAATCACAGGAAACAACAAGAAACTTAAGAGTTCCTGACCTTAAGTGGATTACAGGCTAATATTTTATGTAAATGAAGATTGTACTTGACAAATACAATGAAAAACTGAGGGAAATCCCCTCTAGATAAAAGCAAATTTATTATTTTGTGTGTTAAACTTTTGTGTAGCGTGGTTATTGCATGACACTCAGAGGATACAAAAAAAATGAGTACTTGTTTGTGGGGAAAAAGAAGCATTTGAGAACTTCTGAGCTTTTTCTTAATGTACATTACATTAAAACAGGGTCAGGGAGAAGGACTTTAATAAGCATACCAGTAGTCTGGGTATCATCATTTATGTTCAGCTGAGTCTTAGTGGCATAAATGATGCAACAATCTTAACGGTAAGAGGTTTGCCTAATATCTCAAATCTTGCAATGATGTCTTCATCCTTGTCTTTGAACTTAATGCAGCACAAATAAACAAGTAGTACTGTGACTAACATTTGCCCTGAAAACTTGCAATGTGACAAAGTTTGAACTCTTTAAAGCTGCACTAATCAATATTTTTATAATAATAAATCAAATCACTACATGTAATATGAAAGACATTGAGTGTATTGATGAACAAACCGAATTGTGATCTTTTATAACTCTGTAGTTCCCCAGAGTTATAAAATCATTTTAGTATCTTTCAGTTCATTGTTTTGGATTTTTACTTGCACTGCTTTTACAAATCAGTTTTATTGCTGTGATTTTTACTTGCACTGCTTTTACAAATTAGTTTTATTGCTGTTGTTGTTCTGTGTCTGCTGGATGTGTAAATGGGTAACTGTTTGCAATGTTCATCATAACAACTTTACACTCCGTGCCATGAAAAGGTAAAGAATAAATCATTTAATGCTGCTTTGATCCCATTCAGTCCATTTTATGATCCACTACTCTTTGTGTGTCTATTCATGAACCACTAACATATCACATGATACATCAACATATCCATTTCTTAGGTGATGTTACCTTTAACAGGACATCCACATATACATTGTGCTGGGACATGATTTCCCTAATGTCCCATTTAACGCCAGCCATCAAGAGCAACATCTGCTCATAGTCGATGGCCTTGGCTGCCACGATCCAGTAAATTGGTTTCCGTAGTTCACTGGCTGTAGACACTGTCTGAGTAAGACAAGCAGAATGCATGTATTAGCGCATCATATTTGACATGTTTATGAATGTCAAGTAAGCAGTAAATGTCAATAAAACTTGCGCAAGTAACATGACGTCATCACTTGCAGAAGACAGCCATGTCTGTGTACCCCACCATTTGAAATGTCAAGTGAACAAATAAAGAAAAGTCTGCAGAGGAGACGTCAGAGTGATTCTGAGTGACAGGCAATTTTATTTGTTGATTGAGAACAGGACTGAATGCCAGGTTGCAGTTCTGTCTATTTGTCTCTAAGGAGAAATGTGCTTTTAAAAAAAAAAAGCAAGCATGGTGGTGACAAATGAAGGAGTGGATACAAATGGAATATGTTTTTAGAGCACATCAAATGAAATCCACTGCATATTGTACGTGATGTGTGCTCCTTTTTAAATGACCTGTTAGACTCTGATAGGATGAAGTTTGTATTTTTCATAATATAAGCTTCATATTGATGAAAACTGTTAAGCAGTACTATACAAAACATAGCGTGTGCAAGGCTGGCGCTCATGTCTGGACCAGGCGCCTTTTCACTCAGGCATCGGAAGCGTACAAGTGTACAAGCAGCACACAGAGGGACGTACAGAAACACCTTGGACAAGGGAAACTATGTCCAAATCACCAACAAATAATGCACAGTGAGGGAATTACTGGCTACACATGAAATGCATGTATATGTACAGTGTGTCCAACCAGTGGTAAAACACAGCAAATACAAACTTCATACACTTAAAAGAGAACTGTGCTCAGTACTAACAGATATTCTTGTTTCTATTACCTGGTGCATTTGTTTATATTGGGAGAAGTACAAATATTGCACTTTTAGTTTCTTAGAAAAAAAGAGAGAAAGTGGAAATGTAAAATTTTAATACGTTTTGTTATTATTACAATAAAATTTTTCATTAAAGCAAAGTTATGTCTGTGTGTGCTGTTAATTACAGTTCTTAGAATGAATGAAAATTGGAATCAGCAGGTCAGTAGAAAAAAGGAATTGGCCAAGAAAACTGAAATACAGCAGGTGCATCTGTAGTAAAAGCCCACAATAATTTGGCATAAGATATTGACAGTGGTATTCACACTGTTCTCTTCCAAGTGGTGCGTGTTTCTACGAGTGCATTTATTTGGTAATTGCGTCACACACAGTACGTAAACTCCTTTTAAAATGTTGACAGCTCTGTCAGCTGTGTTAAATGTCAATGATGACTTAGACTCGGGCAATGGAGACTCAACTTGGACTCGGCTCTCGGGTAGCGAGTACTCAGATTGTTCTTTGGTGACTCGGACTCCAATACTGGGGACTCGAGACTCGACTCGGACTCAAGGTTTAGTAACTCGACTACAACACTGGTATGTATACAATACCTGGGAATAAAACTGCTGCAGAAAAGGCTTCTTAGCTGCAGGCATCATCGTGTCCAGGTGGGACTGAAGGGACTCAAACTGTTCAGCCAGAAACACACTGTGAAAAAACAAACAAACAGAAATAGCCATTTAAGTCATGACAATAGTGGCATAATAAGGTCTGAAAAACATTCTGGTGTGGCACATAACAATATGCAATTACTATGACTTGTTTTTGTAGCTGTTGAGATTGACACATCTGTTAACAAACGCTGACTTTACTTTTGATTGAATTTAGATTTGAAGACCTGAACTAGAGCAACTGGCATTTAGAGATTGTAGCCGGGCTTCTTCACAAAACATTACATTAAATCTTTACCATTCTCTCAGAACATCACAAGCACAGTGAATGCTCGGCTCATAACACTACTATAACTAATATTAAAGCTCAGCCCTTCTTGTTTGACAAACAGCGACAGACTTGATGGAAAACAGCTGAGAAGGCACAAGGTAAAGTCTGTGGCTTCTTAGATGTTCCAGGTGTAGATATGGCCTGTCAATTTGATCAAGTGAGAAATGTTAATCAGCACAACTTGTAAGCTATTGTGTACAGATGTTACATATGTTCACCTTTACTGATGATACCTTAAAACCGCAGAGCATTTTCTCTCAATATAATTACCTGTCCTTTTTGAATAGCAACATCAGTCTCTGTTGCTGGAGCAATCTATTTTATCCTGTGATAATTTTATCCTGTGTTGTCACAACATAAATGCTCATCTGGTCCCTTGGATCAAAGGTCTCTCTGTTCTGAAAAGTACTTCTGATTTCCAACTATTTCCAAGTCTCACCTCTCACACTATCATCTACAGTATGTCCAAAAAAAAAAAAAGAAAAAATCAAGCAGCAGGTTTTACAATGAGTGAATATAAATTACTCTTGAAAATACTGAGAATACAAATACAGAAAAAACCCATTGTGGACAGATCTAATAATCTAACTTGAGTGGGGCTGCTCAATGGTTTGGGTAAAAAAAGGTTATAAAGAAAACCAAGAGAGCAGACTTGAGTGGGCTGAAATACAGGGTCAAGTTCAAAGTTTAACAAGAACAACTGCTGCGGTACAGCACGACTCACAGAGGGTTCTTTACAGTTCCGTGTCAACAGCAAAACAACTGATTGGATAGCGCTAATAAAGAGAGGAAAACAAGACTAAGACGAAAATGCTGTCGGCAGATTCCACAACCCAGTTTTGGTGTGAACTCATTCAGACACCAAACAAGCAAATTCATCCTTAGAGCCATACACTTATGACAGTCAGGCCAAAAACTACCATACACAGTAACTACCAGTAAAATGGGGACACTAAATTACCAACAAACATGTCTTAGCTATTCCTCTACTGCCATTTCTCATTACTTATTATTATTACATAGTATACACAGGTAACAGTGGCTGGCTACATTGATGCTCCATTAACATACCCTTTGTAAGGATGCTGCACAACAGTTAGTACTGGGAACTCTAGCAGAAATCCTTATATTAAAAGTAGGAATTAATATTCTTGCCTTAAATGCTTTCTGGTTAACACTAAATCTGAAAGGACTTCATTAAACACAGCCAGCACCCTATAAATGAGGCCACTGCACACCTGTTCTTTTCATGGAGCATTTGGTGTTTACTTTGACAACAGTGTGGTGTGGATGGGGATAAAACATCCTGTAGTTCACACTTATCTGATCACACTTGTAGAAAATATGACACCTGAACAACAAGCAAGGGAAAACCGCAGTGAGATGGCCCCTTTACGAAGCTCCGATCTTCAACTTGCACTCAGGGTTTCTCACACTTCATTGATTTGGCCACTTTATTGGTGAACAACTGAGTTGTTTTTCTTTTCCCCCAGAGATGACATTTGAAATGGTATCTAATGTGGATGCCATAGGTGCTCACAGTACACACTGAAGGTAGCCGGCTTTTGATAAACACCTTTTCTAACAGAGAAACTTTTCATGCAGTTCTGCTCAGAAAAGATCTCGGTCCCTTTTCTCACCAGAGTCATTTTCTTTCAAACTTTACCCAATAACTATTTTCACCTTTGCATTTTCCTTTGATTATTCTTCTGAGTGGGTGCATTATACTGGCAGAATACATGAAATATTTTGTGAGTGCAAGCCTATTCAGCATTTTTTGCAGGAGTGTCATCTGGGCCTGTGTTTTGCAGACTTTCATTATAAAGCTATTGTACACTGCAGACCTCTCAAGATCTAAGCATTGTCAGCAATGACGATAGTTTGACCTAATTATGTAGGAGGGCACTTTTGTGTAGTTTGTGGATGTAGAAAGTAATGAGAAACAGCGGGAAGAATAATTAGAGAAGCAAGAATAAGGAGCAAGAAAGAGAAAATAAATCAGCAAGAGAGACCGAGTTGAATACAAATAGTAAATTATAGGGAAAAATGTAGGAATTCTCTCTACTTCTTTCAATTCAGCTGGAATTATTGATGTGAATTTTGAAAACTATATTTCATATGGCCGGGCTGTAACACTGTCTAATGAAAATATGACCACCTTGAGTCGAGGCAGTGGGCAAAAACCTTCCTCTTTAATGTGATGAGGGAAAATGTTTCAATTAATTTAACTGCCAACTTAAATCACACCAGCTGGACACACAAATGACAAGGAAACAAGCACTAGTTTCATAATCTTTTCCTTCATACCAGAGGAACAGAGACTAATACAGCTTTGTGTTGTCTTAAGGTGCAACTCTATTGCTTATTTTATAATTATTCACTATAAATTATTGCATGGTTTATGATGCAGAGTTGTGCTGAGTACTTTGTCAGTTGTTCTTGCTTTTACTTGAGTGTGTAGAGGGGACTTACAGAGACTCAGTGGCCACCACCCTTTGGGCTAGCCCATACAGGGTCCCACTGTTAGTAAGGACCACCAGATGACTGAGATGGGGGCTGGGCACCTTCTCCTTCCTGTCCTCTGCTGGGCCATGGACTCCGGCATTCTCCCCTACTGTCTCCTTGAAGATGCACAGATGAGGGATGAGAAGATTAAAAAAAGTAAAAATGTACATTATGTTAATTTATATTTTATACATTGATAATTTCAGGGGATTCTTAGACCCTGTTATATATATATGTCTATAAAAAGCCAGAGATGTCAGGTGAGCAGGTGGCAGAGGTACTGTAGTGCAGGATAAAATACTATATGAATTAAATTACTTCTAACTATCAGTGTTAATTGTGAAACTGTGTAGTGGAAAGAGCATCATCCTACAGTTGTTTTCACATAAGAGAAACATTTTACCTGCTCAACAAAGAAAACATTTACCTGTACTCTGGTGGGAAAGCATAATCAGAAATAAACCTTGTGGAGCTCAGTCACATCCAAAGCCTACCTGCTCTAACATTCTGCTGACCAAACACTCCTCAGCTGCCTGTGTTTATCTTCCTTTTGATATATTCTACTACACTCCTCCATCCAGCAAACTCTTTATCCCTTCATTTGAAAAACAACTGAAACATAAAAGAAAGATTTCAACCTAAATCCCTTCCCATAAATCACAATAATCTGTATCTGTATACAAAGGCAATGAGATTCCATGAAACAAGGCACCTCATATAATGAATAAAGCATGTCTGGATGGCATGATGTAGCACAATGGCTCAACTGCACTTTACAGCTGCAAACCTGCTGAAACAGTCCCTGGCAGATCGATAGCAATCATGCAAGTAATGAATAAATGGGACATATTAATGCTGGACCATATCATCTACTTACACGCTCCGCTCCTGTGAAAGCTGGGTCTAAAATTGTGTACAAACACCACTATTCCAAATAACCACAAGGCAACTTTTATTACTGCATGAAGTAGCTAGAAGTAGAGATGAGCTATTTTATAATAAGGAAGTCTGTCAATCAAAGCATAATATGCAAATAAATGGTTACATCACTGCTAAGTTATCCACTGACTGTAAAAATTCATAAAACATCAAATAAGAAAGTGTAAAAAAAAACAACAAATATCTGCATTGTAGACAAAATGGTGACAGTTTTAAATAAGATGCATTAACAGTCCACTGTGCAGACAGTGTATGGCCCAGACATTGTAGAACAATACTCTCTCCTGCTGTATGCAGCACCTTTTGTTTGCAGCACCTTCTCCAAACCTCTAACTTCCCTCAATTCAATTCAACCCCTTCAGTACTGCAGAAACCATTATCAGCTTGAAAGGACATTTTATCACATTCAGAGGATTAACGCTTGATTTCTATTACTTTTACAGTGGAGAGGATATAAAAGCTTCTCTATGTAGGGTGCAATATATCTCTCCCAAGAGCATCTCTGCAAATAAAAACGCTGTTTGAAAGTCAAAGAATAAAAAAAAAAAACATTAAATGGAATGCAACACTCCTCAGCACATTAAATTAAACATTAGAAACCGTACATAACTTAATGAGCAAGTCAGTTACATTTTTAATAAGGTTGAGCATCTGATTACAAAGTTTAAAATAATTTGTACATTATTTCTTCGTAAAATTGTATGCAAATGAAAAGATAGGACAAAATATATCCATTGATCTTTTGCACACTGCAGAGGCTGCGCCAAAGTACCAAATCCTTGGCCTGTATACAGCAGAACATGCTGAAAGTGTAATTATTCTACACTCGAGGCAAAGAGAGAACAACTGAAGCTCTCAATAAACATATTTTTCACTGTTTTATAGCTCCTTAATTTAATCACCAAGATGTATAGGTGCTTTATACTTGGTACTTTTCAGGATTATATAGAGCTCATGCTTTCATTCGTTTGTACTGGTAAAATCCCTGCATCTCACTGATAATAGCAATGACATTCTGAAGTTTAAAACTGGGCTGTTGTGTTGAAAATAAACTTATTACAAGTTGGAAAATGTGTTTTTCTTAAAAAAACAAAAACAAAGACTAATTCCAATTTTCCTACAACATCTCTATTCTGGTTAAGATCATGTTACTTTTATCCTCATAAATTTGTTAAGATCTTATATCATAGTGCGTGATCAAGTTAATTTGAAACCACAACGATGCTAGTAAGGTGACAAATCACTGTGATGAGTTACTTCAATGTGACAAACATGCAGAGGTTATGGAGTTAATCCAGAAAAGCCGTTAGTACCCAGCTCTAACGGTGACAAATAATTTAAGATTTGGAACAAGATCAAAAGCAAACAAACAAACAAACAAACAAAAAAAACTGCTTTGCAGCAGTGGCTGGAAGTCATTTGTATGGGCGACGTCCCAGGCATGCACACAAACATGCAGAAAAAAACATTGACAATCTCAGATAAAAGATAACTCAATAACAACAATGTAAATAAAAAAAGTATCAGCTGGCCAAGACATCCATCTGCACGGGTACTTGCAATACAGATCCAGACCTCTCTCCCATCTTTCCAAGTAGGAAAACAAGAAATAAATTCAGTCAAGCCTTTGACTAATCATTTGCAATAACATCTCCAAATGTACCTCTACACGAATAAGCTTACTTTAAATATTGTGTATTTGAACACAAGTTGCTCAGGTAAAAACCAACTGTAGGTATAAGATATACTTTCTATGAAAATATTTTTATCAAAAACGCCACCAAAACAATCACTAACCAGTTTCATTTCTTACAGTGTGTTCTTGTTCATTCTGCTGCATTTTCACCAACTTTTAATCACTGGGTTGCATTATGAAAGTCACACTAGTAGGTCAGCTTTGGTTACATTAGTGTGACATTACAGCAACGTCTGAATTGGTGTATTCTTAATCACTCCACATGAGGCTTGACCTTTCATTGACTGTGCCCCTGCAGCATAAACACTTTATTCAAAAAAAGAAAAAGAGGGCTTCTGAAAGACTGTCGGGAGAAAAGTCATGTTTCTTTTTCAGATGGAGAAAACTCTGTGGGGATTCTTCAGGTAAAAGCAACAGCTAGGCTGAAAACAAAAGGTGTAAAAGAAAAAAAAACACACACATTCATGACATTTAGGGTTTTATATACCCACTTTTCCTAGGTGAGAACATGAGTGCAAACACAATTTTAGATGTGCTGCAAACTTCTATTATTTCTGGCAACCTCAACAAGGTTTTATATTTTCACCTGGTTGGGGTGACAGCCAGTATCACCCCTGACTGCCTATTTCATGTTTATTAGTTGATCAGATGCTTCATCTATGATCATTAGCTGCTCACAAAGGCAATCATGATTTGATGGAATAGCATTAACATACTTTCCTACTGTTGTTTCCTTTGGAGGCACTGACTATTTAAATGACTTCTGGGGGTAAATACACAAAGCACATCCGACACTTGTACATCTAGCATGCTGAAATAATGGATACAGATACTCACATACAATTCAAATGCTTCTGCCCATATTAATCTGGCAATAAATGTAAATGAGGTTTAGATCAGAAAGCTTTTCCTCCAACAAATGAAAGATTAAATATCTGATCACAAAAAGAGATAAAAATGTATCTTAATGATTTAAGCCTTTGAAAATAGCTTCATGCTGTATATAAAGATCTCATTTTATGAGTCATTATGAAGGACCTACGGTGTTCATTTTGTACTTGATATCCTCAGATATGACTGCATAAACAATTATAATTCGAGTTTTACAATGACAGTCAAGATAACAAATAACCACAGCCAGACAGAAGTAAACTAACTCCATGTGTTTGCTGCTTTGCCAAGTATGAACAAAAGAATGCCATATTGGACAAGCTGAACGCCAGGGATAGATATTTCAGTCATACAAGGGCGGAGATGTGAGGAATGAAGCAGACCTTTCCATATAGCCTAATTTACAGTGAAGAGGTCATACTCAATTTGATTAACATCCTGCAGCTGCTGAATATATATGTTTAAACCTGAACAGCAGTTTCTCTGCTGTTACACTGAGGCAGTAAAAGTGCTTTGAGTGGAGTGCAGTCAATCTGTTACATAGACAATATAAAATAATAGTTAATAGTTTTCATTATGTGCTTTCAGATGAAAATATAACTGCTATCAATGATAATGACTTAACCTTTCATATGCTACCTGCACTCATGCTAAATATGTTTAACACTGACACGTAATTAGCATGTGACATTAAATCCCTACAGAGTCACTAATTGTTAACGGTTTCCTGTTCACAATGAGAAAAATAAAAGATGTAAGAAATCAACGATCTGACAAATGCAAAATTAACATAAACCTGGTATTAGTGGTCATGAGATGCTGCATTGAGTTTATTATGAAAACAGTATGAAGTACTTCTTCTGTGCATCCAAGCATGAGGGAACTGTCCTAATGAACTGCTCTCAAACTGTGTTTGGTCCATTAGCCAGAGTCAGAGGTAAAGACTGAGATGACACCATTCACTCAACAGAGATTCACAAATGAAACAACTTTTCAGAGGAAATTGAACAAATGGCCAAAGAAGGCTTTCTTTCTATAAAGCCAACATCCATTTGGCAGGTTATGGGAAGAAAATTTTCATTTTCATCTCTCCTCTCACTGTGAAGAGATTTACCTCAGTGCGCCAACTTACATGATCATTAATTTTGACTCGGTTTAATGCCAACAAAGAACCTAAGGTGCTGAGTGACCTTGTGAAATCTCAAGAAATGAAGACAGAGAACTTTTGCAAGTATAAGCAGCACCCCATGGCAAATAAGAAGGGTTACTTTACAAAAACTATCCCAACAAAAAAGCTTCCTGGACCATTAGTCACTGTGACTACCGTAAACATCTTGGGCCACTGTTAAGCTGCCTCCACGTCTCTAGGCTGGAGACGTACTGATTTCTCATGACTCAAGTCAGACTGTGTGTTGAATACAAATATTCTGAATAACATAATAAAGGCACAATCTGTGGTCTAAATGTTCAGTAGTGTTGTATTTAGTAATAGTATATTATGTATAAAATGCCGTTAAAAGTATGTTTACATCAGCAACATATGCAAAAAATGGTGAAAAAAGGCCCCTCTTTTTTTGAATATGAACATTTTACAATAAATCAAATATTTACAGAAAGAACTATGTGAAATTAAGAGACTATACAAAGTCAGCAATCAAATTAGGACAAGTTCATGGCATTTACAGATTCTTTGCATTCAATTTAATTTTGTGAATTTTGCCATGTTTTGTTTTGGGAAAACTCTGAAAGGGCTGTTACTCTCAAAACCAACAGATTCTTTAGTCAGTGAGGCAAAAAGTAATTTTCAGGTCCTGCTAGTAATAAACAAGGTTAGCATCCTCCCCGGAGGATGCACTGCAGGGTACAATTTGTTCAACACCAGTACAGCGGAACAGAAAGCCGTGCACTGATAAAAGATCCTGACTCGAGATACTGTCACACAAAAACAAGTCCACTGGAGCTGCTTAAAAACGGTCCACTCCTGAGCTCAATTACAAAATGCAGATCATATTCTTTATGAAATGTTGTTGCAGCTCTGTCTGTTTCTCCCCTCTAATTGCTTTTACAATAGACTTAATCAAGCTGCATAAAGTGAGCCTACTGCATAGGAGCACACTAACATTTCATTTAATGAATATTAAGTATTTTCATCTAACAGGGAGTAAGCCATGCAATTATGCGATTTCTTTAATCAGGCCAGTGTTAGTAGGAGGTCTTCACTGACAACAATAATTATTTCCTTATTACAGCTACACCTGAAGCAAATATGACCTCATTTAAATAGTTTGAGTCAGAGACAAATATAATCAAACTATTATATGCATCATATAAAGACAAATATCTGTGAACAGAGAACACTCCCTATAAAAGCTTATAAAAGGAAACTATCACCAGCAATCAGTGCTGCAAATGTTACCGCAATTACAGTATGTCAAATAAAATACACAGTAGCTGCACAAAAATATAACAGAATTTCCTAATGGTGGTACGGAGCCTGTTCTGGACGCTGCAACACATAGTGAAAACAGCCAGCAAGATCACTGGTACCCCTCTGCCTTCCCTTACGGACATCTTCACCTGCCTCACCTGCAGAGCCATCAGCATTGCTGATGACATCTCCCACCCCACACACTCTCATTTCAGACTCCTGCTTTCAGAGAGAAGGCATCAGAGTGTTCAGGCCCACTCCACCAGACTTAAAACAGCTTCATCCATCAGGCTGTGAGGATGCTGAACACTGTTCACTAGCTCCCCCCTTTGCCCCTGGACTGTAACCCACCAAAGAACATAAAAAGATATTAGAAGACTAGCCCTGCTGTTGCACAAACTCAATACATTCCCAATACATTCTCAATACAAGTCAATCTGCTGCTGACTGTTGTGAAAAAAAAAAAAGAAAAACTACCTCTGCTGTTTTACCATCTGTTATATTATATTATGTAAATCTGCTACTGACTGTTTTTTTTTTTTTTTGGCCGGGATATCTGCTGCTGTTAGTCACTTGCAATACTGTCCATGTGTACCTCATATGCTATTTGCACCTCATCACCAACGCCCTGGTGATGCTGAGCCATCTGACAATCTCCTATTATTGTTTTGCACTAATGTCACTGACTATACTCAGTTAAGAGTCACAGCTTATTGGCTGTACCATTTAGATTTATCCTAGTTATGTCAATCCAGTTCTTGTTCTATTCTATTCTATTTTTATTCTACTATATTCTATTTTAGTTCCTAAACGTTATGTCACCCAATACTAGCTGAGAGAGAAACGGTATTTCGATTTTCTGTATGTCCTGCACATATGGTGACTTGACAATAAAATCCTTAAACCTGGAACCTAAGCATACAAAAAGGTGCAGATTTTAAAATGTTTAACAATATGAATATTAATGGTTCCTAACAACACTGGTTATGTGTTAGTATAATTATATAATATTAGTAAGAGATAATGAGTATGTAGATATTGTGTATCTCTTATCAAAGTCACCAAGTGTAAATTAAGACAGACATAACTTTTAATTAGCACTTGATCTAGTTAGGCCAGCTAATCCTAAGAAAGTAAAACAAACAACCAACCACAGGAAATGCTGACAAGTAAAGAAGAAGATTCAGGCATTCCTTTCATAATGAAAATTTCCACAGATAATTTGGATAAATACATTTGTACCTGGACATGACTAAGAGACCCTAAGTAACTGTGAGAGAAAACATACCAGCTCAGGTCTTTTCAACAATTTACCTGTATCCTTGTAGTTAGCATATAAATTCCATCTTCAACTCACAGACCTTGATATACCAGCATTCAATGCAACCCTTAAGCCTGTCTATTCTCCATTAGCTTTTTGCAAATCTGGTCAGTCAGAAGCTAGAAAACCTTGTGTGTGTAGGACCATCAAGAGACCCCTATCTATATCAACAACCATTATCCTCCATTTCTTTAAATGCTCAATACGTTATATGAAAGATAATCAAAGTTCAAGTGTGAGGTAAAAAAAACAAACATATTTCGGCCCGTTGTATTACAGAAAAAGAAATACTGTAGCTTTAAGGGAGTCTGAACACTCAGTATAATGTGAATTAAAGTAACAAAACAGGGCCGAAAAGCAGGACTGGAGGTGTCCCCACCAACCACCTTGGCAGCAATGTACCTTACAATTAGCTTTAACAGATCAAGACAAAAAGAAAGCGAGTAGGAGCTCCTTCACTTTGATGGCAAAAGAAATCCAGAAATTAATAGTTGAGAATTTGGCATTATGCATCTTTATTATATATCTTTATACATATCTAATTATATCTAATAAGGACAGTAGCCAACTATTCCAGAAAGAGAATGTTGGGGGGTCCCAACGAAAAGCTAAAATCTTTTTTGCTGTTATCAAACCAACAAAGTGCATGTTTCTGATGAAATGAAAGCTCTATGGAGGAGGCATTGTTCAATAAGAGTAATTTTAGACAATATTTCACTTTGATATCTAGTAGATCAGACAGAGTTATGGATACTATTTTCCAAAAATGTCCGATCCCTGGACAAGTCCAATATATCTGCAAAAAAACAAAAAGAGCCTGTGTCACCACTGGGGCAGTGTTCACAGTTAGGAGATGATGTTAGTCTCATTAGATGGAGCTGCTAAGGAGGAAGGTACATCCTGTGCACAAATCTGTAATGTGTGATTTTGTGATTGGAATTTTTGGAAGTGCCATCTAAATGGGTCCATACTGTTGTCCAGCAGATATTGTCCCCAGAACAACCCCGATCCCTGCTCCAAATCTAGTGAATTACAAGAGGCTTGCATAGCAAAATTGACCAAAAATAAATTCTAGATACTAAACCTCTGGTACAACCTTTCACATCTAATATGGAATAAAGTGGATGAGTTGCTGGAGTTGCACTAAATCTGAAGGCTGATTAAAGCGATTTAATTGGACTCTTCAATGAACTCTTAATATAGGTGACAGCAAAAGTTAAACCACCAAGAACGAAATGTTACAATTAGGATTTACAGCATGTTTAAAATGTTGAAAAAACAGAAAAGCATGCCACCCATATATTATGGCACCCATTTATGTATTATAAGGGGGTAGATGGCTGGAAAGTGTATGAATCACATTACAAGATCCAGTACTTTCTTGCTCTACCACTTTTGGGACTTAGGCTCAAATACAGTATATTCCATCATAACCAAATGTCTATGCCTTAATATTAAATATTTGACATTAAGTCTGCTTATGGTTTTCTATATTTATCACCAAAACATCTTCCTTTCTGCCTGCATCCACAGAAACTACAGTACAGCTAAGGTCAAAATACTGTCATGTCGACCTTGTTTCCTCGTCAGTTTACAGATACTGCAGTCTCTACGTGATGATGTAGTGTGTCCCCTTGCTGTTAGGCGCTGATAAGGCTTCATCTGTATAATACATGATGCAAATGGTATAAAACAGAGGAGTGAGTCAGAATATGGAAGTACCACATAGTGAGGATTTATATACAAAAAGCTATTTCTGGTGATTAGAGAAAATAAATAGGACAAAAACAACTGAAAAAATGGATAGAAAAGAATATCAGCGCTTCAAGAGACATGTCACTGCATTTACTAGAAGCTGAACCATAATTTGATTAGGAAATTTGGAAAGCTGCATCATCTCAAAGCTCTTGAGAAGAATTTCTTTACAAGATTCTGTCAGCTTTGCTAACAGATGAGCTCGCCAAAACACCAGCTTCAATGTCTTTGAGGACTTTGGTATTCTGTAGACAGGCAGAGGGGGATACAAAGTTTGTTTCTGTCTGTTAGGTATTAATGGAAAAAAAAAAATGTTGTCCCCGTGTGGACCAACAACGCTGTTAAAAATGAAGCATTAAGCATCAAAGCCAGAGAGCAAATCTACCCTAGTGAAATGATTAGAAATAAAGCCCTGAAATTCCCAGTGAAAAGAAAATAGAGAAATTAACGTCAAGGGGAGAATTTCAAAACAATTAAGAGCTTTAAGAACAGCTTTGGCTATAGCAGAAAAGGTTGTGTGATGACTATTGGTCCCAGCTGTTTTTCATCAAACAGATCGAAGAAGAGGCTGGGATATTTACCCAACTGAAAACTATTCCTAATGAGGACAGACAGTGAAAACGGGTGCTTATACTGTACTGGTGTCCTAAGTCTCAAACACAATGACTGTACCTACTGCTGTACCTACATATAGTAATCATGTGGGATATGTAATCTCCTGCCCATAATGCCTTAGGGAGAACTGGCACTAAAGCTTTGTGTTGATCGGGATGAATGGTTCCTCTCCAAGTTGGGTGCAGGTGCCTCCACTCCAAGTTTTATCTTTCTATAGAGTTCTTAGATTCACTGTAAGTCATACTTGCACTTAGCGTAACATCTTTGCTATTTTGTTGAGCACAAACCGACCCATCCAGCTTAGTTCTGGGAGTTTCCAAGTGTGCATTGGTGAAACAAACTAAACTTGGCTGCCTCATTACATTTAAGCAGCCATAGTCTGCAATGCAGGCCACAGGTTTCACTTAGTTCTAACGAATTCTGTTTTTCTAAAGTGCTGAGTCAGTGCCGACCTCTGATGGAGCATTTATTTCATCATTGGGTTTTCCCTGCACGTCCACTGGCTGATTTGCTGTGAGCAGCTCAATTTTGAGTAACAGCCTGAGGTAGTTTTCAGGTAGGGATGGGAGGGCCTAACTGTTAGCAACAGCAGGAAGCAGGAGAAATGGAAACTCTCCTGCAGTATCAGGTCTGCAGGATCTGTCATTTGAACTGTGTGAAGTAGTAATATAGTAAACCTGGAGGATGAACAAGAAATAGTCCTCAACATAAATGGCTGGTATAAGAAAAGACTTGTATATAAAGTGAAACACTTACCTACCTCTACCTCTTACACATAACTTATCAAGGTTGTAACCGTTTTGGTCATTTCACACAAAAGATTTCTGTATTTTTTTGGTTTTGTCTGTGCCTCTCTCACTAATTTAAAGTGTGCAGGACCTAGTCTGAAAAACATCAAGTACTTCCATGCACCCATCAGAATTTAGAGTTATTTTAATCAAAATGCAATGACAGTTGACGAGCTTCAACCTGTATTTTGCAAAATGAATCAAGTTTTAGGACATAATGTTATAATAATGATAATAATAGTAATAATAACAACTCAGTCCAGTCTCTAATGTATTATTTCTTAAATATTTCCTTTCTATTTGGGACTAAGACAAAGAACTATAATATCCTAGATCCTAACAAAGCAAATTTTATTCCTGCAGTTTTCAAAAAATAAAAAGGGAGCTTTTAATCAGATAACAGAAAATCTCTAAGAACTGTGATCTTCTGAAATCCAGCGTTTGCAGGTAAAATGTAAAAAAAAAGATACATTTTAAATGTTATTTCCCCCCCAAATAAAGTTTTATAACTCTGTAATCACCCTTGTCATTAAGAAGGTGACCACCTGGGGGATGAAAAGTAATCACTCAGCTGAAGTATCAGTCCATCATGACTCCTCTCCAATCCATTCCATAGAGATTTATGGACAAGGCGAGTGGACTGGCTGCCAGGCAATTACTGTCAAGTAGTTCCTATTGCACCTCTTTGTCCCTCTAATACTAGAAATTTTGTTCTCATTAGATGAATGTCAAATAGAATTAGGATGGTCATTTATTTTGTGCACCACTGGCCCACCCACCAGCTTTGGGATGACAAAACTGCCTGGATAGAAGAAATAAAACACCCTGCTTGAAGTACTTTGGTCAAGAAAGCTGAACATGAATGGACCGAACTGAGGTGTAAGGTGCTGGGAAAAAGAGAAAACTAATGACAGTTAATGACAGATATACAGTGCCTTGCAAAAGTATTCATACCCCTTGAATTTTTCCACATTTTGTCACATTACAACCACAAACTTAAATGTATTATATTGGGATGCAATTACAGCTGCAAGTCTTTTGGGGTACGTCTCTACTAGCTTTGCACATCTAGAGACTGCAATTTTTGCCCATTCTTCTTTGCAAAGTAGCTCCAGTTCAGTCAGATTGGATGGAGAGTGTCTGTGAACAGCAATTTTCAAGTCTTGTCACAGATTCTCAATAGGATTTAGGTCTGGACTTTGACTGGGCCATTCTAACACATGAATATGCTTTGCTCTAAACCATTCCATTGTAGCTCTAGCTGCATGTTTAGGGTCACTGTCCTGCTAGAAGGTGAACTTCCGCCCCAGTTACGAGTCTTTTGCAGCTTCTAACAGGTTTTTTTCCAGGATTGCCCTCTATTTAGATCCATCCATCTTTCCATCAACTCTGACCAGCTTCCCTGTCC
>NW_018128023.1:179239-194147 GCF_001952655.1 Monopterus albus | reverse complement strand
TGTGTTCAGGTTGATGTGCAGTGTTAGGTTTCCGCCACACATAGCGTTTTGCATGTAGACCAAAAAGTTCAGTTTTGGTCTCATCTGACCAGAACACCTTCTTCCACATGTTTGCTGTGTCCTCTACATGGCTTGTGGCAAACTGCAAACAGGACTTCTTATTCCTTTCTTTCAACAATGGCGTTCTTCTTGTCACTTTTCCATAAAAGCCAGATTTGTGGAGTATTACACACAGGTGAACTCTATTGACTAATTAGGTGACTTCTGAAGGCAGTTGGTTGCACTGGATTTTATTTAGGGATATGAGAGTAAAGGGGGCTGAATACATATGCACGCCACACTTTTCAGATTTTTATTTGTAAAAAATCTTGACCACCACATATCATTTTCCTTCCACTTCGCGATTATGTGATACTTTGTGTTGGTCTATCACATAAAATCCAAATAAAATACATTTAGGTTTGTGGTTGTAATGTGACAAAATATGGAAAAATTCAAGGGGTATGAATACTTTTGCAAGGCACTGTAAATGAATACAACTTTGCTTATCACACTGGGAGATATGATGAATCACTGGTAGAATCTAAGAAGAAGCTGCATCCAGAGGGATCAACTCTCTTCACCACAGCTAAGAAGCATGACCTGCAACTGGACCTGTCAATGAAGTGTGTGCGGGAGTTCCAATGAAACCCCGACAAAATGTCAATACTTGTGATACCCTGACGACTACAGTATAAACAGTCACACCAAAGAGCTTAATTATGATCTATAATCCCTGTCAAATGACATTCCCCTCTGGCTGCACCATTCATAGAGCAAGACAGCATGCCACAACAAAAACACCAGCCTGGGCAGTGATGTGCCCTCCTGAGAGGACACTGAACTAATGACTGGATTCGGTGGATAGTGTGTGGATGAGAAAATGTAGCCCGTGTGCATTGTGACATTAGCTAGTGCCAATGTGTACTGGCTGTGCCAAGCCTGAAGAGCAAACTACAACCACAGCACACATTTAGTGATTATCAACCTGCTACTAGGAAACAGGCAGGAAGAAAGCTTATACAGTGTGTTGGACAGACAGGTCAATGTAGGAACGACAGTAAGTAGGACTACTGTACAAACCTGTGTGAGTAAAGTTTGAACTGTGCTTGTATTTGTGTGTGGTTCTGTGTAGATTTCTGCAGGGACCCTGACTGCCAGATTACTGGAGCCAACACAGAAATTACTGGATACAGTTGTGGGTTGATTTCAGAAATTCCAAAACTTGAATCAAACAGAAGAAAAAAAAAGGAAATGAAACATAAAATTTCCTTATGATCTTCATTCCTTGGCCAGTGGGGAATGCTAAAATAAATACACATATAACACAGCATTGTATATACCATCAGATGCACCAATAAACTATGTGGAATGATACAAGTGGATGTTTGTGCTGAGAGGTGTGTAATCACGGACAGATAAGATGGAAGGAGGGGAAATAAAAGTGGGAAAAAAAATCAAAGGAATTAGGGGAAAAGAGTTGGGGAAATTAGCAAGAACAACTGAATGACTGACTGGAATACTAAATAACATGTGGTATGACTAGACAGAGAAGTGAAAGGACGATGAACCAGAGGCAGCCTCCACTGGAAATGCTAGCCTGTATCAGCTCTCTTCACAGTGCTGCCTTCAGCAATGGCTCTCATGGCTGCCAAAGCTGAACTTTCTCACAGTGACAATATGACCACAAATGTGATTCATGGCATTATTCTAATATGGCACTGTCATCTAGCCAAGTTAATTCACCAAGAGATTGTTGTTGTTGTTTTTTTCCAAGATAGGATTTTAAACCAACCATTATTTTACACAACAGCTGATTCTTTTCAAGTAAACCAATGCAGAGCTTCACATTCTGGTAAAGTTGACACATTTAAACTTGGAGCTGGAGTGGGTGCCAGCGCAGGTGATTACACTTTATGTGAAAAACATAGCATACACTAAGGAAGGCAATTACATCTCTGTCACTCTCAGAAGATTTTCCCTAGCCTCTCAGCCTTCCAAACACTCGAAATGAAATATTCAAAGTCAAAAGTGAGTGAACTTGAAATTAAAACTGTCAAACCCAGACAAGAGACAGGGTTTCAGAAAGGTAATCACAGAATATGAGAGGCAGAGAAATAGAGCGTAAACTAGGGGATGATCTTTTACTTTTTTCCCCATGGAACTCCCAGTTTAAGCCGAGGCCACTCTGTACCTGAGCTGAGATGAGATGGAATCTTGCTGCCATGCACGTGGGACTCTTGAGTCATTACTGCCACATTGGTTTTGGAATCAAACAGTTGCGACGGCAAATCAGAGGGAGAAAACCACAAGGATTCGGCGGCTCAATTGAAATGCAGTGTGCAATTAACTTTATAATCTGTTTACAAATGAGGTCTACCCGACCACAGTCTCTGAAGTGTGTGGGTGTGTGTATTTGTATGCAGGTGAAGGACTGCATTTGTGTACTCTATGTGAATAAATGCACATTTTTACTATGGGGTGAAGCTATGTATATTAAAGAAGGATTTATAATCCATATGTCACTACATTTATTAAAACCATGGAAAGTGGATATAAATGATATTAATTAATCAAATCAAATTTATTTACGTAGCACTTTAAAAATGCATCGGCTGTATGATGATGTACATCAGCTCTGGAAATTACTATACACAAAAAGGAGCAGGTACACACTTTCAATACAGAACATCATGTTTAATAGATCAGTGTTTACCTGTGAGACTTACGTATATACTTTATGTAAAATACAAATGAGCATAAGAAAAGTGAGACAAAGACGATAAAAAAGTTTGGTAAATAGGACATTTTTCCAGTATTCAATGATTTATCATGATGATCTAAAATAGTTTTGCACATGTGAAAAGCATCTTTAATACAAGACGCTGTGTCCTCCCTCTGACGTGACTTTAAATAGCTTTTAATCAGGCAGCCTGAGATGACAACACAGTCATATGATTACGCATGTGTGTGCGAGCACATGGTGTAGGTTTAGATCCATTTGTCACCTGGATGTGCTCAAAGAAATCCACAAACATCTGACTGCATCACACACTGTGCTCACTATCCCTGGCTCCACCTTGTCTGTCCATTTGTCCATCTGTTTCCATTTGATCAGCTGAAGAATTCAGAAGACAAACAAATTCTTAACATAAGGAAACTGAGCAGCCAGCAGGTCAGCCGCAGATTGCCTGACATCTGACAATGACTCAATTTAACCAGAAAATTACTGAGATGTAAAAAGCTGCTGTAGTGCCCCCTGAGGCTGGAAAACATGTTTTGATAGTTCATTATTCTTCTGTGGGTTTTCTAAGTGTGTTCTGTTTTCTTCACACTGCCTTCCTACTTAATTTTTCTTTTTGTTTTCTCTCCTTCTCCTCAGGTTACTGCTGAGCTATAAACGCTGCAGTCAAGTAGGTAGGGCTGCTATCACAGCGAAATGCAATTATGTTGCAATATCGAATAAATGCTTTGGATATTGTGTGCTCCCTGCTGTGGAAAACTGCTAATTCTTCATAGTAATGTGATGCTGGTTGGAAAACATTTCAGTTCCATTCATCTTACAATATATATATATATACAATATATATATCTTATAATCTAATGGGAAACACATTAAAGGTGAGAATGGCATTGACAGCTTGTCATTATTTTGTTAGTGGCAATAACGGTTAGCTGACAATTCCTGATACATTATATACATTAATCACAGTCTCAACTCAGACTTGGTCCAAGTCAGTGATTGAGTTTCTGAGAACTCTTTTCTTAAAGTTGCAAAAGTTATTCACATGCAAAGAGAAAAACCACAAAATGGCACAAATTGGTCTGTTCTGCAGCCCAGTCTGTGGCATTATACTGTAGTAAGCGAATGTACAGATCAAACTTAGAGAAACAGACAGAAAAGCCTCAAAGGAAAAATAAAAATAACATTCAGGATTTCATCATGGGAAAGGAATACTTTTTTTTTTTAATTGTCAGGTGAATATTGTTAAGTTAAGTCACAATCTGTGTCACATTATAAAAGTCTAATGTAACTATGGATACGTTTTTTTTTATTTTCCAGCTCTAGACTTTACATTTGTCTGAAATAAAAGCTGAACTAATGTCACCTGGTTTCTAGAGCTGCAGAACTGGACACTTGTAAAGAATAATAAGTTGTAAATAACTGATTACAGTTTTAAATAAATAAAAGCTGAGTCTTAGTATCCACATCCCATTTAAGACAGAATGACTACAGGAAAATATGAATCATCCACTCACACTTCGACCACAATTAGTCTCGAGGGACAGAATTGTGTGCTGCTACTAAACACAATAAAAACAAGTTGAAAAGAAATTCATATTCACGTCCAGGGGAGGAATAGTAAAGAGATATTGCAGATTAAGGTGCGATTAAAGTCCAAGTGTGGTTTCTTTGAACCCAGGCCAAGAACGCGGAGGCATACAGAGACAAATGAAAGGCGAGATGACACTTGTGTCATTGTGTAATAAAGGAGATAGACTGTAGAAAGATACATCAGCCAAAAAGAGTGTGGACTGCACCAGACTAATTGTCACTATGTAGTATAACAGATGGGAACAGCGATGCCCTAATGGAACAACACACATATCCAGCCTGGTGTCAGCACTTAAGGTGTATGTGTGAGTGACCACTGGCCAGATAATGATGACCCACAATGCATTTTGTGGTGACACAGCTGTGGGCTCTCTCAACAAAAAGACCACATACATGGTTAGGATGGATAGAGTGGCCAGACACAAAATAGAGGAAGAGGCATAAAGAAGGAAAAGGAGGGATAGAATGGAGAGAGCAGAGCAGGACTGTGTCAGGAAATGAGACAGGCGATGAGGTAACAAGCAATGGTTTTATAAAAAGAGCAAGAAAGACAGTGAGTAGGAGAGAAAGTGAGACAGAGAGTAGAGCAAGAGAGAAACACTCTTACCATGTCAATGAGGCTCTCCTGGATCCGGTTCAGTGTGGTTCTCAGTCTGCTGCTGATAAGGCCCAGACCAGATGACTCATACTGTAGAATAACACACATACACAACAGTTAGTGTGTGCACCGTGCAGAAACACCTTCCTCTTTAAGAACACAGAGTTCAGCAGAGTGTGAAGGCAAGCACGCACAACCACATCTGTTCTCATCTCACATAGTCGGAGACAGGAGAATCTTTACTTTCTGCTTCTCAGCTCTAATCCAATAGAGGGGGGAGAAGTAACTGAGTGGAACATCCATCAAAATCAGACAATCACACTGGTTAAAGTAGATGACAGACAAGCGGCGGAGAGGGTGAAAGCACAGCAAGTTCAACATCTAAATGCACACCTTAAGAGCTTTAATTAAACACACCCCAACTGTTGACTAGTATTCCAGACTGACAAAACAGGCAAACCCCTGTGTACTAATCATAAAGTAACACTTCCAGTTCCACTCTTACCAAGCATGCAGGACCCACCACCCTGGCAGTTCCCGCCTCTCTGCCACCATGGGTTGGCAAAGATGGGCTTGGGACAGGCTATGGAGGACAAATGGAAAGCACAAAGGAAAAACAAGAAGCAAAATTTAAAAGAAAAGAAACTGAATGCAAAAACAACATATGCAGAGTGGACAAGACATAAAAAGCTGCAGACTCTCTGTGCAGTGTGGTCCACTCAAAATAAACAGTCAAACTGACTTCATAAAAAAAAGACAAGGAAACAATATGACAGCTGTCTGTCTCCACAGTACCACAGCTGACATGTAGAGGCCCGTTTACAATGTAGTGTAAAGATGTGCACATGATAAAATGGCAAGACAGTGTTTAATTATTTAACAAAGGAACTCTGCCACATAAAGCTCCGTCTACTCATCACAGGAAGGACTACACTGCCTTCTGTATCACTAAATTTGGAGTTGCCAAATAAAACCCCTGATGATGTCATCAGGGTTATCTAAAGACTTTATTATTGAGATTGGCATTATAGGAAATGTAGCATCTGGAGTTTTTGGAGTACAACTCCTACCACAGACTAAAAGTCAGGATATCTTGAACTCTGCTGTTTTAATTTTGATCATTCTTTTTTAATTAGTTTCTTTTAAGTCCTGCAACTTTATAGTAGTCAGTCAAAGTTAAATCCCCTTAGATTGCAGGGGGCAACAGTAACTCCAACTATATGATAACCTAGATTAGATTAAATCTTAATTCATCTAGGTTCACAATTGGTTGAAAGAAGCTATAATCCAGTTCTGACAGTAAAGGGATTTTTATTCAAGGTCATAGGTTAAAAAATAAGTGGCTGCAAGCTGAATAACATCCAGTATGAAGAGCTGTCAGCAGGAGTCAAGAGTGAAAAAGAACTATTTCTTGCATTGTTGCTCATTTTTCAGAGAAGCAATCTATTCAAGTGCCAGATACTTTCCTGATCTGCTTTCTCTTTGCTTTTCTCTGTGCAGATCTGTTTCAGCACCTGTTTTCGTCTTCATTGTTTTGGTAATCAGCTTCCTACTCTCTTTTTGCCACCATATTGAAAAACAGACTGACTCAGTACATAATTTTCCATCTTTATCTTCCCTCCACCTTTAAGTTCAATTTTCATCTCTCTCTCCATCTTGCTCTCTTCTCCTCACTACATCTTTCTTCTGTCTATTCCTAGAATAAAAACCCAAATAAGATTGTCTCTCTGAGGGCACAGATTTCCATAATTTTGAAACATTAATCGGTTTTCCAAAAAACTGTTTGTAAATCTGCCTCTCCTGCTGCCAGCAACTGAAAGAGTGGATGGTAATGGCAATGGAGAATCTGTGAGCTCAGCACTTAATGCATCTTTAGCATACGTGGGACAGAGTCAATAGTACTGCTTGACTTGACAGGGCCGATATGCGCAGATAATGGAGGTATTTACCCCTCTGAATATTAATGCCGCCCATTACTCTGCAAGCAGACAAGTCGAGTAGCTTCATCTTGATTCAAGAGGCGTAAAGAGAGCAGAGCCTAGGTCACAGCACCAGTATTTGTGCATAGCAATTTCCAGGAACTTTTTAAATATTCATGGACACATTAGCATTTCGTTGTAGGTACCTCTGAGTGAGCCCATTAATGAAATGGGTGGGTTCATGAGGACTAGAGGTACAGTGGGGGAAAAAGAAAGTGAGAGTCTGAGAGAGATGCAGACAGAGAGATAGTGATCTGTATGGAAGAAGTTGGAAAAAAGATGGAGGGATGAAAGAAAAGCTATGCTATTGCATGTGAAAGGAGCAGAACATGTAACATTAAGGACATAGCACAAAAAAGGACAACCGTTTAAGACAAGACATATAGTGACAGAAACACACCCTCATACTGTGCATGGGCCTACAGTGGTCAGACTAAGACAAACATAATAGGGACCCCTTGACAAGCTGCAAGTCACAATGAGCACATCACCTTCCCACATCTCTCCTGGAAACACACACACACGCAAATAATCTATATTAGACCATCATGGATCATTCATCCTCTTTATCTCTTCCACCTCGACCGGACAGAAGTCATTTTGCTGCTATCAATAGCACTTCCCTGAGGAAGGTGCTATCACAAATGCTGTTTTCTCTCTTTGTGAGGCACAATATAAATGAGATGTTAGTCTGTAGATGCAGTGAGTAAGACCAGGCTTGCAAGCTGTAACCTCACTGTAATTGTTCAGCAGAAATTGTTACTGTGAGACAGACAGAAATAAGAAAAAGATGGAAGCAGTGGTTAGTCCTTATCTTAGTGTATATTATCTAATAGATTAAAAAATTCAAAAATGAAGGCAGGCAATTCTCTTATAACACTTTGCCTGCAATGCAAAAGAGGTAAATTTAACTAAGCTCCATAAAGTAGTAGTCACAAAATAGGGTAATTCCATCTATTTTACAGTACAATCACAGTGGAAACAATCACAAATGTAAAAAGCAGCAGAGTTGATATCTGAACAGTTGAAACAGAAAAAAAGGGCTGAGTCACAAATGATGTACCATGGCACTGTAGTACTATGATAAGTCACAGCTGTGTGTGGTCACTTAACCACACTCAACTGTGATTTCAAGGGTTGTCAGAAGAGCCTCACATTTTCAGCCAATACAGCCCAATGCAGCTGTGTTTTTCCCATTCCAGAATTTAGTGTGGCTTTACCACTTCCAACATAAATATACAGTACATTGTGTAGTCAAAGAGTAGCCAGGCTCAGATATACCATACCATGTCATTGCGTCCAAAGAAGGTGTAAACAGCATACAGGTAGTAGTCGAAGAGCTGCGACACACAGTGGATGACATCGAAGGCGATTGGCTTCAGGATGTTCATCATCTGCATATACTTTCCTGTACAGAAAGGACATGACAACATGACAGTTACCAGGAGATTGGGTCAGCTGGACAGGCTGAATGTGTGTCAAAGTGTGACACAGGGGGCACCCAGTTTGTGTTTGTTTTTATGTATCTTTTTTTTTTTAATATTGAGTTTTTCACACTTGTTTCAGTTTATACTGAATGACATGTTGCTTTTAAGTAGTACTGAATGGTGCCCTTGAGGGAAATGATTTAACTTCACAAGAAGGTAGCAAAAACAATAAGGTCAAAGCAACAGGTCTGTAAAAAGGTTACTGCTGACTCAGAACTCATGAGTGGAGGGGGAAACATACAGTAGATATAAACCCAGTCTAGCTGGCTTTGCCACAGAGAGCACGGTTTCTCACACACTTTCATTTTATATTCTCTCTTGAATTCTACACCAAAACTCAGACAGCAATCTAACTCCATGAAAAACATACACAGGCTGGATTAGAAGTTAAATCTAACATCATAACACATGGATCTAAATCAATATTACCTATTGTGTGAAAAAAGACAAAATAAAAATATCTGTTTTATTCTGATCTATATGTGCATGGAGGTTCTTAAGTATGAACAGAGAAGGGACACACATTTCTACCGAAAACAACTTGTAAGAAGAAATCATTTATTGTTTGATATGTTATGAATCTGTGTCAGCCCCAAGTATTAAATGAATTAATATAACAAATGATATATTCAGTCATAGGTCCACACTGGAAAGATAGCAGACTAGTCTAATTCCTTTTAACACAGCTACTAAGCTTAACTGGTGAATAAACCTCAACAGGCCAGAGAGGACGCCTGCTGTGGCCAAGTCTAGGCAAGTGTTAGACTGTGTACGTGTGTGTCAGACTCACCGACTAGCCGGATGACGTTGAGGGTGGTGTTGGTGAGGATCGGTGCGTTGGTCTTATTAAGACTGTAGTCTGACCTCTTCTTGCTTCTTATGGTCTCTCGGGACACACTGATGTGTACAGGAAGTGGGGGTGAAAAACGAAAGTAGGACACAATCACGAGATTCAAAGAGACTCAGTAATATGTGTTGCTAATGCGTAATTGCTAATCCACTGCAATGATCAGACGTATTCAAAACCTTACTGAGTCAGAGTCTTGTAATTGATCAATCAAAAGCCATTACACAATGCAGGAGACACAGAAGGACCCCAGACATCAATTGGTGATCCTGGAGCACCAGAAGCCTGACACTGGTCTTTGAGCTACATTAGCCTGCAATCATGACATGGGCCATGTGACCATGTGGCCCATTCAATAATTAACCATTAGTGATTCCTGCTAGTAAGAATATTAAAATAGTATTTTAGTGACTACAGTCTAATGTTAAGTTAATACACACATGGAAAGAAATAGGAAATGTGGTGAGGGAGACATGTCAGGCCTAAGAAATAATGAGACAACACTAACCATGACAGGAAATGATGATTGATAACAATACCTGTGTAATGAGGAGCTACTGAATCAGTAAAAGTATTGGATGTCTTGTTTCCTGTGCAAATCCTAAAATTTAACATCAGCTCTCAAGAGATGCACCTACAAACACAATCCCAGATTCTTAATAATTCAGTCCTCTAAATAAACATATTGCACAGTAGGTTTCCTGACAAAGACTCTCCAAAATTAACAAAGAGGGTTAGGAATTTAATAACTCCATCACGCTGCATTAAAGCATCTAAATTATGTAGTTACTTATAAAGCTCACCTCATGAGTCTGAGAGGACCTAATAATGACAGCTACAATATGATAAGATGATTATTGTTTGCATTAATTATAGGACTACAGAATTTTCCTAAATGGCATTCAAAATTCTTTTTCAATTGAAAATGAATCCTATTGTACAAGGTGCAGAGGAGTGCACGGCTGCCTGCGCTGTTATTAAAAAGTGACTAATCTTTCAATATTCAGCAAGCACATAGGCAGAGGTGGGAAAAAACTATTTTTCATGGGTAGTCAAAAACCTTTATACAAGCTTTATCTACTTAGTAGGCAGAGATGAACTAAAATTATCACTGCTAAATGCATATATCATGGTGTAATGCATGACCTTGCATCCTTTTAGAATCTCCGAAAGAAAGATTCAAGGATAGATAACTTTGTTTTGTGTGTGATTAACATGGGTTGTTGTTCATGTTCACTTCCTTTCATATATTTGGCAGGAGGTAGAAATGATGGACACCTGGGCAGAACTCCTAACTTCACTTGTCATCCCCTGAGCCATGTGTCGTAACAGGCGTAAAACTATTTGTTTTGGAACGGACCTCTTGAGAGGGGCATCACCCGTCTGCTCATCTACGTAGTCTTGCTTGAGCTCCTCAGGGACATCACTGTCGCTGTCGTAGTCCTGATACACACTTTTCTCCAGCTCATCTGACTCGTACTTGAGAAATGGGGAAGAGAAAAATCAGATGGAGGTCATGGCCAAACAGCCGGTGCAAATAAGAAATACAGTACAAATGAAGTCAGTAAAATGGATAAAAAAAAACAACTTGCATGCTATTATAACACGCTCATCAGTTGTGGGGGGGGCTGCCGATTATGGAAGTTTTACAGTAATGAAGTCAGTAAAATGGATTTAAAAAAACAACTGGCATGCTATTATAACACGCTCATCAGTTGTGGGGGGGGGGCTGCTGATTATGGAAGTTTTACAGTAACACAAAGTACACACTAGCTACTCAAGAGCAAAACAGTGTAAAAAAGAAACAATGTTAAAATGCTGATATTAAATGATCTAAAAGTTAACTGAAAACAAAAAAGTAACATAAGCAGCTTTTGGCCCTGATGTGTGCAGAACCATAAGATGACAGGCTTGAGGTGGGAAAGCAGAAAATGAATCGGCCTCTCAGAAGAGAGCTCGGTTAAATCTCCCCTGAAATAAGACCTGTCCTTAAGTGCAAGTTCAAGCAAGACAGGAGCCATATCAAAAGGTTACAAGCTGAAAAACAAAGCAAGCCAGGGCTTTGGTAATCCCAGTAAGTTATAAATAGCAATATTGCTTTTGATGTTGAGCCTAAAAAATATCCATATAAAAAAAGTATATGTTGGTCCACCAGTGCAGAGATATACTGTTCCATTCTTCAATTAAGCCTGGAAGTAAACAGATTTGGACTTTATACTAGTCATTGGTGCAGCATGTGTATTTCAGTGTTAGTGAATATTTTCTGGGCGACCATATCAATGCTATAGTTACACTTCTGGATAAGCCCTGTGGAAGGCTCGATAAAGATAAAATCTGTTTTCTTCTCACCATCTTGTAGTGTCACTCCAATTCAGTTTGCAATCAAAGCTAAGAAGTGCCTTTTGAGAGTTAGCAGTTTTTAAAGTTTTGAATTTTAATTTGATAAAAATGCCATTTTTGCCCATCAATCCACATTCAGTAAGTCATAATGACCAAGTGAAAATGTGTTTTTAGAAATTTATTACAAATCTAAAACAAAAATCTCACATTTACAAAGTATTCAGATCCTTTGCTGTGGCACTCCGACCTGTGGTCCAGTGTATCTCCTTTGCCTTAATTATCCTTGAGAGATATGTCTAGAACATGACTTGAGTCCATCTGTAGCCACCTGACTTCAGTGGACATAGTTTAGAAAGACATACACCTAAGACACGCCACAATTCACACTGCATGTCAGGACATGAAGTCCAAGAAACTCTCTGTAAACCTCTGTGATTCATTTGGTGGCGTGCTCTAGAAGAGGGCATTTCCAAAGTTCTGAATGTTTGAGTGAGCACACCAGTTACACTCTACACACAGAAGTTATTTCACATTTTATGACATAAAACAGAATACAAAAGCAGATCCGTATGAGCCTACACCTGAGAGGTTCATGCTGTTCATGCCTGTCCTTCAGCTGCAGTACTGCTAACCAAGACTGTAAAATAGGCATCTATGCCCCACTGACATCTATGCTGCGATGAGCATTTGCAGCATAGAATGAGCATTTTATTTAAGACTAGCATAGCTGCTAACACTAGTAACACACAGTATACTGGACTGTATATTCGTCATTGTAATGTTTATTGATTCTGCTGCAGCCACAATTTGTCCTTTACTATAATGGTACATGAGACATCCATTAAGTTTTCACATTTGTCAGGCTACCAGAAGTGTTTGCTTTTGGTTGGGGGACAACATAAGAACCCAGTTCTCCCTCTCCAGGTCAAGCTAGGTTGGTCTTCTGGTTTTGAAGATGCAGCTGCACAGACAATACCAAAAGATATACAGTAAAATATGCTCTTAAAGAAGGAGAATGGTGATTTGTCTTCTTTGTCAATTATGTATGGCACCAAAGTGGCAGACCTAGTAGTTTTACTCAGCAACACATGCTGCCAGCAAAAATGAATGGCATCGTACCTGCCAACAACAAAACACTTCCTTTAAGGTAAAATGCTGCCTATTTATATTTAATAAAAACATGGAGCAGAAAATTTGCTCCTAAGAAATAAAAAGGATTCCAATATTGGAGGGCTAGATACTAAATTATACACTAAAATAGACACACTAGGAAGTATTTCTGCACTGAGGAAAACTGATTCTTGGTGGATGAGGACCCAAACATGACAAAGATACTACATTATTACATACAGTTCTACTCTCGAATTTATCACTGGCCTGTGATGGGGCTCCCCACAGATTCCCTTCTTATTTAACCGTTTAAATTACATGTCAGACAATGTGCCAAAGTGCTATCATAATCATGGCAGGTTCTGCACTGCTGGCCCTATACTACCTAAACAAGTCTGGTGACGACAGTTTGAGGGTCGCTGTAAGCCACTTAATGACCCACAGTGATCATAACCCAATTAATCGCCTTGTCTATTTGTTAACTTGGTTGCCGTTTTACCTCAGCAGCCTTGTTAATTTGCATGTAAGCAGGTGTATCTAACTGGTGGCAAAGTGGCAGGACCTGAAGATGTAGCTGCACACCCTTTAAATTAAATTAAAATGTTTGTTTTGAACTGACTGTGAAACACACATTTCATACTAATACAACTACTTCCAAACCATTACAGTAAGTGAGCACCAGATGAAACCATATGTTTGAAACTGGCTTTCAATGGCATTTACCCCATTAGATGCCAGCACATCCTCTGACTCCTCCTCTTTGTGCTCAATGTGCATCTCAAATGGGTTACCCTCCTGAAGGTACTCCTGGAACAGAGACAACTCCTTCTCGGCCGGACTGGTCAAGGATGCAGCCTGTCTGCTTGGGGAAACAGACGGAGACCGACACTGGCCCATAAACCTAAACTCCTGGATTGGAAAAAATGGCACAGAAAGCTGCTTAGCTTTGGTGAAGACAAATAAAAAAAGTAAATGGAGAAAAGGGGTTTGGGATTTAATATAATAAAAAAAAGTAAATGGAGAAAAGGGGTTTGGGATTTAATATAATCTACATAAAATAATTTAATCATTTTGGAAGCTGAGCGTTTCAAAAATTGACCTATTAACCAAATTTCACTCATCTTAGAAAACCACAATAAGTATTACAGACACAGCAAAAGCAGTGTGCTGGCAAGTACAACAAACTGTTGTACATGTTGGAACCCAAAAATCCATCAATCATTCTGTAATGACAGTGGTATATGGCTGGTTACCATACAGTAATGTACACAGAGAAAATGTTCATGCCAGTGGGTTTATTATCAACATTACTTTGCATGTGTGTTTGTTGCAGAATGTGCTCAAGCAGGACAGGCATGAAGGAGAAAACAAGATGTATGGAAATGAAAAACCAGATGTTGAATTAACTCAATTTGTCTTTCTGATGTCTCTTCCTTCCCATTGAGTTGAACCTACAGTAAGCAAAATTATCTATTTTTGAGCTGCTTACAGTATGTATCAATGAGATTCCAGCATCAATTTGGTAGTGACAGTACATGATCTACATTAGGTTTTGATATTATGGGTTGTATTTTTAACTGTTTCTCATGAGAAATTAAATCCTGTAACATGCATGCTGCAAGGGACCACAGCATGCTGTGCTGTGAACTTCACTCCTATGTGGGTACACAGGCTGAAACACTTGCATGGGCAACACACACAAAAATCACTGAGCAGTATCCCTTGTGTTTCATATTCTTATGCAAATTTATCAAAGGTGAGGCTGGGCGATGAGTGCGAAATAAATGAATGCATCTGTGCCTCATTTTCTGGCCTCAGAGCTGTGTTTCTTACTCACATGGAGCTGGGCAATGTTAAAGTTAGACTTCACTGGACACAGTTCCCATGTTTCATTTTCTAGAAACATCCTCAGTTCTTCCAGTCGTGCCCTGTGGGGTTGAGAACAGGCGAAGGGGCATGGAGATAGAAAAAAACATGAGGAAGTAGTCAACACCTGTCTATTAATGACTTTCTCTGTGAAATGTCAGTACTGACTTCAAACACTGCAGAAACCCTTGTTACTTGTCTTGAAGGTGTCTGAAGTATTAGAAGTGAAAGGATGTCGACCACAGGCAAGAAAGAGGAAAGACTCACTGTTGACTCTAACATACTGTAGCACACTCCATAAACTTT
>NW_018128023.1:167553-179172 GCF_001952655.1 Monopterus albus | reverse complement strand
TAAGTGAAAATGAGTTTGCAAAAATTACCAGCAGCAAAGCTCTTAGATATTTATCATGTCTAAACCCAGCCAATGTCATTCTGACCTTTGTACCCGCAGGCCAACAATACACCCATCACGATGACTGAGTGCCTTACTGTAGGCAGCTGACAGACAAATACAGGCATCAACCAGTCAAAGTTCACTGATGGGTAATCACGCTGACAATGACAGCTGGCTGGAAAATGAGTCAAACCTAATGTGAAGGTGATATGCACAGGGAGCCTCTGGCCAGCAATGCAGATGTGTGTGTATGTGTGTGAGGGGTGATAATGTGTCATAATAATTTCAGATGTCCAGCTCCTCCTCTCATGCCTCTCAGTTCTGATTATAGTTTACACAGAGATCACCTCATAAACTTTAACCTAAAGATGTATCCCACCATGCCTCTGTCTCCCTCTTACGTGATTCTGTGTGATAAGGATGAAGTTCATTATCATTCTGATATTCAAGCATCTTATCAATGATTCTTGAAAGGTAATCACATCACTGATCAGTGCAAATTACCTCTGATGATGTGGTGCTAAAGGATACATATTCAGGTGTTTGGCAGGAGGTTATCAATCAAAATGTAAATACGCCTCCAGCTCAGTGAGTGGAAACATGTAATTATAGCTCTACTCCAAAGAGGGCTACAATGGCAATAAAGCACATCAAAGGCAGCCAGTGAGTGTGATTGTGTGCAGTGGTCTGTCAAGGAATGACAACCTGCTATCAACTCACCACTTTGTTTTAGTGATATCTCGGGACACCACGTGAAAGATCCACACACTAATTGTTTACACACCATCAATCCAATTATAGCACAGTGAATGAAAAGAAATGTCTGATCACCAAATGATCCAGATGATGAGCCAGAAGCAATGAAAGCATCTTACCTGTGATAGTTTTTAAAGTAGTTGATACTCTGACGTTTGATAGACTCCTGCAGGACCTCGGACTTGCTGCCACAGAACTCCTCACCCACCTGCATCAGCCTGAGAGAGTGTGGAAGGGTAAGGGAGCAAATGAAGACATTTACAAAGACGAGGAGAGAAAAACCCCACAGAGAGATTTCCACGCTATAAAAAAGTCCCCTGATGTTGGCATAATGAACCCATTAAGTGGTGTTTACAGGACATGTGGCTTTGGAGGCTCCAATAACCAAAACCTCTTTGTCACTGAGCACAGGAACAAAATGGCTCACTAGTAAGAGAATGCACCATAAGAAGAAAAGTGGACTCTTCAATAGATGCCTACTGAACAAATGAAGCCCAGTTGTTTGTGATGAAGTACTGTGATTAAAATAATGATCTCATCAATCACTTCCTCTCCATATGAATAAAGAAATGTAGTAATGTTTATCATAAAAATTAAACATGTTATAAAGGTATTTCTGAATGAACTCTCCCTAAATGTTTTCTGCAGGTAAAACATTATGATTCTAAAAAAGAATGAAAAACATTCTTGAGGATAGATCAAAAACAGCCCTCAGCCTCAAAGCCTCTTGGGAAAGTCCACTTTATGTGTGAAGGACAGCTGAGCCAGCAGGGTCACAGAGACACAAGGTAAACAGATGTGCTCTGGTGACTTGAACTTGCCCATCAAGAGACAAACAGTGTAATGTTAGCAATGCTGTTAAAGAAAAAGGGCCCTACAATTCCACATCTATAATAAGTGATCCATTTTGACATTTGCAGATACGTTTTCAAGCTGTTGAACCTGCTCCAGCTGAACAGACAAACAGCGATTTCACAAAATGAAAAGATGATCTGATCTACAGTATGCACAGCAGATAACCAATTACACAAACAGAGCAGCTTCATTAGATCAGCAAACACTACATGCAAATTTCTCCTTACTGGATATACGTAGATTTGGGGTAGGTGACCTCAAATGTACAGGACAGATAATAGCATTGGAACCCACAAATAAATGCACATAATTACTGGTGGACTTGAAAAACACACAAAGACTCCAACAAATTAGATTCCTTTCACCCACAAATTGGTCCTGCTGGACACAGACTACACCAAAACACATTTACAGTAACAATGGGCTGCGCAATGCACAGCTTGTCAACAGTTCAAGGAATGTGATGAATGTGTGTGCACTTATTACGTGGTGTACATTCATGCCAAATAAACTGGAGTATCACACTATTACAGTCACAAATAATGTGTGTGAGGTTTACATGGGTCACACTGGCATTATACTTTCAGTTTTAGTGTTCAGGCAAACAAAACCTGTTTGTGTTTATAAGTGTATTTGCATAATTCAAGTAGTGGTAAAGCAAAAGAGCAAGACTACATGTGAAAGTAGAAAAACAAAAAGGAAGACGACAGAAATAGCAAGATCATGAAGACCAATTAGTGGAAACAAGGAATGGGCTGGCTGCTCTGGCCCCGTGGCATACCTACTGATGACATCCAGTACCACTATGAAATCGTCATATTTGAAGTTAGACATGTCTGTCCCCAGGATGTAAGCCTTCATTTTCAACTGAACATCCTGAAGAGACAAACGAGAGGGTAATTTGTAGAAGGACAACATGTGACGGGGTCATTTTGAATTGAGCAGAAATGGGAAAATGAAAAGAGAAACTAGAAGTGGAAAGGGAGAAAGAAATACAATTCAGAACATGTAAACAGAGGAACACATACTGTAGAAGGGGAATCTTCTCTACAAACCTGCCAGATTCGTGTCAGTCCATGCTCCAGCTTCTTCTTCACATAGCTACGGTCCACCACCAATTCATCAGACCCTGCTGCTGCGTCATCTATTGGTAAGCAAAAGAAGGTGCACAGACTGATAAGAGATTGATGAAATCCATTTTATTTATCAGTTGTTTAGGTGTCATTTCAGACTCAAATCAATTTACTAATTTCAACGTACACATGCACAGTGATGCAAAATTCCAAACAAAAGTCATGCTGTGGCTGATGAAGAAAGTAGCCTAAACAAAAATACTTCTTTGATTGTGATAAAATATCCCTCATTTTAATATGATCAGGGAAATGTGGTGTAGTTCATCTGCAGAACTGGCCCGCCTTAAGTACAGTCAAAGGTTTGACCGTGCCTGAATTTTAGCTGACGACTATACTGAGTGAGCATCCAAAAAGTTCAAGATCAGGAAAACTGACAGCGACCTAGAAAGCAGAAGAACAAAACTAGATGACCTAGTCCTTTTTGCTATCAGACAAGGACGCCAACATCTTCAGTGAAAAAAATGGCTCCTCCTCTCTCATCAGCTCACTATCCTTTTATTTGTGTTTCTCTGACCGATGAGAGAAAATAGCATGTGGTGCAGACACAGCAGAGGCAGCTCCAGTGACTGCAAGACTTTAATTTAGCTGGAAATTGCATCAATCAATCTCAAGCTGCTTGCCCTGTTTGAAGTGGAATCTCTTGACAAGCCAGCATCAGTAAGCCTCTGAATCAGGTGGCTGTCAATCCCACATTAAATTCCTTTGATAAATAAGGAAGACAGAAAAATGCAGAGACGATGAAGGATAATGTTTAATTTGTATTTAGGGTTTGTTTGTCTTTTGCATGTGATATATTTATAGAAGACACTAGTTTAAAACAAATAAGTACCATATTTTATACCATAAATAGGAGCTTTTTTAAATCTATCCTAAATCAATTTGGACGTTACTCTTACCTTCTGCATGTTCCTAACATTTCACAGGAAGAAAATACTCCATAACAAGTAATAATTCTTTGTAATAATTATTTGTCAGTCCTATTAAAGACATTCAAGCTTTTTGCTTTGATCTAGAGAAAGGCCAGCTGTCGAGGTCAGCTGCAGGGCTACACTACTGCTAGGGATTTACAGCAGTGCAGCACCCTCATACCTAACTCATTGTAACTTCAACACTTCAACACAGTGCAGTATATAATACCCCAAAAAGTCAAAATACAAAATCACAATAGCTTCCAACCGAGAGAGGAAAGGTAACTCTGGTCAACAAAAGCTAGACAAAAATGCTAAAACTTTGCTGCAGCATTTGTTATTCGAGTTTCTCCTTTACTCAAAAGATTTTTGGACGTGGAAATATAGTTATAGACAAACCAAACAATTTGATGAACCTTCCTTGTTGAAAGAATACTGGAGAAACAAAGTGAAGCTGAGGCTGTGAAAGCCGAGAGGCCACACAAAGGTGAGACAAGAGAGACTAACTGATTAGCTAATGATACAAAACAGAGCTACAGAGTGGGGGCACCAGAAATGACTCTTTCTGCAAACCCATAGCTCAGTTATGCCAATGGAAAAAGAAAGAAGACCAAGAACTAACTACATATGCATTAACGGTGTGGTATTAACTAATGCTTTTTAATAGCTAATCTAATTAAAAATAACATTTCTCATCTGATGATCAACTGATGACTTTTCTAAACTTGCAATGGACACTGGACATAATGATATCCTTTGAAAATGTAAGTCGCATCAAATTAAAAAAATATCTGTTTGGTCAGATGTGATTAAATTATGACACAGGGGAGGATCATTATATAAATTATTCTTGTACATAGCATCTGGTTGGGTTTGACTACTGTAAAACTGTAAGCTCATGGGAGCAACTGAGCTTAAAATGTAGTGTAATAAAGGTTTATTACTTTAAAAAAAAATCTAAATAATAGCAAAAATGTGCTTTCTGAATCCATTTTACATTTTTATTTAACTTAAAGTATTCCTTTTTCCTTTCGTCATCTTTTCACCACTTTTTAAAAACAGTATTTTCCCCACTGTTGACCTGTGCAGGGTGTAGAAAGCCTGACCAGTTTAAATACTTAGAAGGCCTTAATAATGGTTATTAAAATACTATTATAGAGAGAGTGGAAAATATAAATGATACGGAAAGCCGCCCTTTGGGTGGTAACAAGTGTTTGACCTATTGTGGATAACAGAGTTCTTGGTGACTCATGAGACAAACGCACACAGGGGCATCAACTCCCCAGTGGTATTAAACTATGACTCAAAACAATAGTTTGTGCACAACTTTGCATAAATCTGTAAAAAAAAAAATAGCTAAAGTCAGAACACTACTTACAATTTCTGAATGTTATAAGAACACAATCAAAATGGAAGCAGCGGGGCTTTCATCACACTGCACTACCACAGCACGACATTCATTACTGTTCATGGATATAAAATATGATGCAATTTTACCCATAGATGATAGGGTGAAGGCCCAAAACTGTGAGAAATTAAAATTAAAATTAAAAATAAAGCAGCAGGGCTGACTGACATTTTTAGATAGCAAAAGTTACTTTGAATAAAATATCTGCACAGAACATGTTTGTCTGTGGTACTGCAATGCATTGTTAATAAATCTACCTGTATGGTTTTCTTTAACATAGCAGAAAAGACAGCCTCCAGACACTCCAATATTAGTCTACAGGGTTCAGGCCCACAACATGTCTGAGTATGTAGCAGGTGCACACGCTGGTCACTCTACCCCAGTCAAGTGCTCACACACACACACGGAGCGACCCCTGCGTCTGATGGCAGGGTGTGTGCTTCAGCAAAAGATCTACTTTATCAGGTACAGATACGACCTTGAAAGATGATTTCCAAGTTACCAGATTAATTAATGACACTTTATTCTGACCGGCTCAAAAGATCAAGTGGACACAGACCCAAATTCAATAGGATGTTCTTTTTGCTTTTTTAATCAGGGGAGAGGTGAGACTGCGTCTGTGTGCCTGACACGAATAGGGGGAGAGAGTGATCTTCAGTGGGCCTGACCACTGGGGCTCCTATAGCCTTTGGGAGTCACTGTCACCAGCAGAACAAGTTTGTCCAGTAAATTGCAATCAGATAAAAATAGAAAGGTGAAAACAAGGACAAAGCCAGGTCGAGGACCAGAGTGGATAGAAGCATCACCCAAAAGCCATCACCTCTAATTTTATGTTTATCTTAGGACTGGCTTTTTGCTTATTATTACCAGTTAATATTGCTAGGGACTCGTACGATGATGACTGCCACACTGAAAAGGAACTTGATAAAGGCTGAAAAATGTGCCACACCACTACACAGTTTAGCACCAGAATGCATTTCTTCTCTACTCTTTTTCCTCACAGATTTTATTTCTGAACTTGCACTTGTCAGATCAGAACAAACAGAGAAGTGTTGCTCAAATAAAGGCTGAAATGTGACAAAGGTCACTGGGTTCAGTACATTAGGTATAGTGTTGTACCTGGAATTGGTGTGCTCTCCTGTTTGTCATGCTCCTCATGCCACTGCATGGTGCGGTGGTAGCTCAGCATCACCTCCCACAGCGCCTTACAAAGATCTGTCAGGCAGGGAATGTAGCTGTCCAGGGTGATATGCTGCCAACAGAGAGGATGAGAAAGCAAGGTCACTTTCTCTCTAAGAATTCCTTGATATAGTTTGTGTTGCATGTTTCCATGTGCTCCTGGACTCAGACAAAGAATTGACAAAAGACATCTATTTTCTGTGTAATAACAAATGCTTTCATCATATGTAAGATGCAAGACATATCTCAGATGTGCCTGTGTGTGGGTTCTGTTACTGTACCATAACAATTTAATGAGCTTAAAATGAACATGCACAGGTGATTCTCAATTGTAATACTGTAACTGCATTAAAGTAAAACTTCAGTTTTTGCATTATTTGTAAGAAAACTATCCCTTTAGCAGCTATTCACTCTGTAATGTACGGCACTGGCTCCCAAGCATTTTCCATTGGAGCCCCCCCACCCCCAGCCCACCCACGACTTGTATGTGAGAAAAGCTGATATGACACTAGTTCCCCACACCGTGAGCGGACTAGTTAGCAAGAATAAAGAAGTGAATCAGAGAAATAAAACACTCTTTTCTCATTGTTTCTGATCAGTTCTGTTCTAAAGCACATATAAATGCAGCCATACTTCCTTACAACCAAGTGGAAGGGATTTGGCATCATGCTGCCCAAACATACACAAAATCCTGCTGTCTGTTCTGCTGTGCCCTCTCTGCCCTGCACCTTATGTGTGGGGCCAAGTCCTGTATAGAAACACAGCAGCAGTCCAATGAAATGCAGCTGTGAGAGAGCACCATGGAGACACAACAGACTGAATGGAGAAATATTCTGATCCAATGCTTTGCAAAACTTTGAGAAGCAGTGAAAGCACACTTTTGCAGATCATCGTGGAGATAGGCTGGACATTAGTGGGGGGACAAGCAAGGTAATGTCAAAGTAGACTTCCCTAAGCATTTTCCCACCCGTGCCTCTCCACACACAGCTTACCACGCATGCCAATGTCAGGACTTCATTTCTTGTCTGAAAGGGTTACAACTAACTTTTTTAACACAGACCAAAAAAAATCTTTTTAAATTGTTTCATGTGCAAACTGTTGTTTAACCAGTAATTGTGTTATTATGATTTTATTTACCATGTGCAAATCTAATTTTGACTTCAGCACAGACAATCCTTCACACCCCCACAGTTATCTCTGGCAGCCGCCCCAACAGGGGCGCGGACCCCAGGTTGGAAACCATGGGTGTACCATGTGGTTATCAACGTGATAGACCTTTTTGACTGAAACATATCATTTAAGTTTGAGCACCTGAATGATTGCTGACATATCTATTCAGGTGGATAATCTATCACTGCGTGTACATCTGAAAGTAATACATCATGTTAATATCCACAAGGCAAACTTATTAATTACTTCTATGCATTATAAGACAGTGTGGCTCTGTTTGTATTAATTTACAAAGGAAAAGAATATGTAAATGATAATGGACTCATGCAATAATGTGCTTTAGCAGACTTCATGTCCTCTTTATGATAAATAATGGTCTGCCCACCTACGTATCTGACAGCATCACTTCATCTCTGGAAAAACACAAAGCCTGTCACTGAGCCTGTGAATAATCACAGTGCTCAGAACACTATAGTATAATGCATGCTTCTGAACACAGGCTAGACAGCCAGAACAAAGTGCTCAAGTAAGTTAAATTAAAATTTAGCCCACCTAAGAAAAGTGCAACTGGCACAACAGTAGCCACTGTTCTACAGCAGCCACAGCTCAACAGCATAACTCAACAGCGTCTTGTCAGCATGTTGGAGGAAAAATTAATCACTGCCAGATGAAACTGTGCTGTCCACAGCAGCTCTGCTTTATTTATAATAGGTGTTTGTGGACCCTTGCTAACTTTCACAAAAGCATTGTAAATTACACGCAATGAGCCTCACACACTGAAGATTGCTGAGAGAGTGCATTGCAATAAGGAACCCAACTGTGCAAAGACTAACATAAGTGAGGGCCAACACTTGCTGGCTTTTTCATCTGGCATGTCGAACAGAGCCTGAGCGCTACACAACTACTTGCCAGAAAAACTCTATCAACAGAACATTATTTAGTGAGACATCTGAAATAGATTCATGACAGTAAGCCATCGGCAAGAAAGTTTTGCATACTGATCAAAACGGCACAACAGGCCTGGATCCACTACTGTTACAAATGCTCTGATGCTGTAAGAGGGAAATGCTTTTAATTCAACAGCAATTGTTACACTCTACACTAAAGTTTAATGGACAGTTAAAGTGTTATGCAGAAAACCAGGAAATTGCAAACAATGTCATTAATTTTTATAGGACTAAACATTTGCACTACCTCAGTCAGCCTGTTCAGTACATACAGTATGTATACAGTTAGTAGAGGGTTGATTAAAAAAAAAATTATCCCAAAAAAATTTTGTTATTATTCTTTTATTGTACTTGTTTTTTTTTCAAGTTGTATCTTTAATCAGTTTGCACCACATTATAAAAATAAACTGCTTGTACAGTATGTGAAAACCTACTTGGCAACAGTTACTGAATCAGATTCAAACATATGTGTGTGCGTGTGCATGTGTGCATATTAAAGTTGACAACTCAAAGCAGGTTTGCATCTTACACCCGCAGTAGGCAAAAACACATATAATTTATTAGTATTAATAATTTTAAAAATGAAAACTTTGGCTGGAACCAACCATCCTTCTCAAGAAGTGCTGTGATGAGAGCTCAGAAGAGGTGGACTCAGGATCTATTTCTGGACAGCCAATTGGTTTTCTGATGACTGTTACCCATCACTGTGCACATAACACACGCTGAGCTATGTCGTGAAGGGTTTGAAAAGACAAAACGCTGAGTGCATTTTTTCAGTTGTGTGTGTGGGCGTATGGAGGAGCGCATGTCAAAGAAATGCCACACATTTTTCAAAGAAGACAGGCAAGAGAGCACAGGTAGCCTTGAGTTGGCTGATTTGCTTTCTTTGGAAAAAGACAATCACACCCTCCTCCTTTTCAAAAGAATAAATGAACAGATTAACCTGCAGGAGTTCAAATACATAGTCAGCAATCAGTAGACTTGCTTTATAAGCAAAGAAACCAAATGTGATATACTCTCCTAAAGAGGAATTGGTCTCTTTCTTTCTTTGCACAAGTCTGAAAAATGAAAAGTTCTAAGGTACAACTGAATGTTATCATCACCCTGCTCTTGACAGATTATTTTATTTAACCTTTTTTTCCACCAGAAATAGTCCCATTGATGTTCAGATCCTCTTTCCAAAGGGAACGCTGGCAAAATTATGGCATCAAAATAGAGCATAGATCTGGTTGCATGTTTCTGTCCGAACATGACCCGTGCCCGAGAGTGTGGCATCCGAGCCTGACCTGACAAGTTTAAAATGTATAATAGCCAAACCGGACCTGAGCCCAATGCAGTTGAGTATGTATAGGGGTTTTTTTTCCTTAGCATTAAACAAAGCAGACATTTGAGTGCTCCAGCTGTCTAGCTTAACGTTTGAGCCACAAGTCTGAACCTGATATGAACCCAATCATAATTTCTACATATCTGTCTGCACACGGCCCAAACCTTCAGGAAACCCAACGGGTCCCATAGGGCTTAGTTAGGGGTATCCACACTCTACATCAAAGTTACAGGCCAGGATAACTCAACATTTTGAAAAAAAAAAAAAACGTGCTGAACATGCCCAACATAAAATTGCAATTATAAGAACAGTTGGCAGTTAATCAAAAATATAAAATCAAAAAAATACTTTCTAAAAAGATCCAAGACAATCTAAAGAAGAGAATGAGAAGGAATTGTATACCAGGGAGTCTATAATCCCCTCAACTTTGCTAATCACAATACATTTGTTACTTTAATTTGTATTTATAGGGTATTCCGAGTGCTTGGAGTGAAGAAGGCAAAAGCTTTCTTTTCCATCTCTGTCTGATCACCAGGGACACACAGGTGATACAAATCCTGCAATCTGAGATTATATGGTGAAGATTAGTTTCTAGAAATTCATTTTGCAGAGATAGGGGGGCAGTTTGTCCAAAATAGCTTTATAAATAAAAAATGTACCAATGACTTCAATGATGCATGAAGAGAGATGGCCAGCCCACTTTGGAATACAGTACACAGTGATGAGTTAATGGTTTCAAATTAGTAACACATCTTAATGCATAAGCAGAGTCTACTTTATGCAGACATTGTAATGGGGTGTTTATGTACAGCAAATCAACACAATTAAAGACTGGTAAGCTAATATTTTTCAGGCTTCTACTGAAGGGCACATAATAGTCCTTTATCTCATTTTGACATGTCACAGTAGGATAAGCACAGCTGTAAATAATAACTGTTGATGACTGACTTCCACTTAGCTGCTGGGCCCTTGCACTATGAATACTGGCTCATTGTCAGGGCTTAGTGAGACCCCTGAATGAAGCATGGACCATCATTACTATTAGCAGTAACACATGTGCTTTCCCAGTATGACAAGCCAAGAAACACTGTTCATAGCACATGAGCCAAAAGGGATGGAAGGCTCCATGAAATTCAGATGGAGAATTTTTCTGTTAGTTTTCAAAGCATAGACTCCCCGGAAACAAACAAGAACCATCCATGACACTAAAGAAAATAAAGACCTAATGAATGATGGCCTGAGGACATAAAAAAAAAAAAAAAAAATCTAACAAAACATTCCTCTGGAGAAATCAAAAAAAAAAAACACACTTCACAACTGAAACCCTTACTGTGCAAAAACAATAAACACAAAGTAGAGACCAAAATTTCCTTGAGAGCAGAATGTCTGGTTGTCAATTCGTTTAATTCTAATGCCTAATGAAACTATCTGCTGCAACTAAAAACTAAAAGCTGACCGGGGATCACGGCACTGCTTAACATGAAAACACAGCTATGTCTACATCCACTCTACAGCCTTGCAAAATGCCCCATCCTTTAGATACACTACAGTGCTAAACATCAGCCTATATCAAAATAATAGAAAGGTGAACAGTGGAGAGTGCATGAGAGGGATCACAATGATTTATGAGCAGTGTCATCAGAAGAACAAATGGCTTTTTGTAAGAGAAAAAAAAAACAATACCAAAACACTAAAGCCCCATTAGCAGCTTCTATAAGCCACAAAGTTAATTATACCCCGCAATCTGAAAGTACATATTGAAGAGTGTGAACAACAAAATGACTATTGGTGGAATTATCAGAAAATAATTCTGTTAGCCTATTTCTATTTTGGTGGACCCACCACCTGCAGGAGGATCCGTAAGGGGCCGGTGCACGGTGGATTGGGAAGCAGTCCA
>NW_018128023.1:166240-166556 GCF_001952655.1 Monopterus albus | reverse complement strand
TGCAGCCCAGGCGGTTGCAGAGGCAAAAACTCGGGTCTGGGAAGAGTTCGGTGAGGCCATGGAGAAGGACTATCGGTCGGCCTCGAAGATATTCTGGCAACCCGTCCGGCGCCTCAGGAGGGGGAAGCAGTGCCCTGCCAAAACTGTTTACAGTTGAGGTGGGGAGCTGTTAACCTCAACTGGGTACATTGTCGGACGGGGGAAGGAATACTTCGAGGATCTCCTCAATCCCGGCGCCATTGCTTCCGATGAGGAAGCAGAGGCTGAGGGCTCAGAGGTGGACTCGTCCATCACCCAAGCTGAAGTCACTGAGGTA
>NW_018128023.1:164106-164381 GCF_001952655.1 Monopterus albus | reverse complement strand
GCCCACGTGGGCAGCGACAGTGACACCTGGAGGGGCGTGATTGGGAGGAACGGCCCCCCCGATCTGAACCCGAGTGGTGTTTTGTTATTGGACTTCTGTGCTAGTCACAGTTTGTCCATAACGAACACCGTGTTCAAGCATAAGGGTGTCCATCAGTGCACATGGCACAAGGACACCCTAGGCCGAAGGTCGATGATCGACTTTGTGGTTGTTTCATCTGCCATACGGCCGTATGTCTTGGACACTCGGGTGAAGAGAGGGGCGGAGCTGTCAAC
>NW_018128023.1:150027-162523 GCF_001952655.1 Monopterus albus | reverse complement strand
CATTCCCCCGGAGGAGCTGGAGGAAGTGTCTGGAGAGAGGGAAGTCTGGGCATCTTTGCTTAGACTGCTGCCCCCGCAACCCGGTCCCGGATAAGCGGAGGAAAATGGATGGATGGATATTTCTATTTTGGACACTGAACACTCAGAAAGGACAGGTTTTCAATCCCATAGTTCGTTTTTACCTGTGTGTGTATACCATGTGCAATAAGCTACAAAGACATTTGTGTCACACAGGAAGTTTGTTCACCTTTTGACATTTTCAAGGCAGCTATGTGAGTGCCTTAAATAAAACAATCTACAGTGATGAACAGAAGTGAGCTAAAATCTTGATATTCCCATAAGAGTCACTGCTGAGAGACAGAAAATGCTGTCAGCATCTGTCAACTGTGCGGGGGTGTTCACAACCCTTCTTCGAGTGTGTGCATCAGTCATGATGACACATCTGAGAGTGTAACATCTCTTCTATCTTAAGTTGGTTTGTATAGCACTGAATATATAGAAATTTGCAAGAAATTAAAGGACAAACCTGAATAATTGAGTGGCTTCTCTTCCGGGATGACGATGCCCCCATCTGTAGGGCATGAGGGATCACTGAATGGTTTGATGAGTATGAAAATGATGTGTCATATGCTATGGCCCTCACAGTCACCAGATGTGTTAGACAGCATCAGCATCTCCACCACCACCATCAAAACCACAAAAGAGGGAATATCTTTTGGAAGAATGGTGTTCATTCCTCCAGTCAGGTTCGGAAACTGCCAAGCTGTTCAGGTGGCACGTGGTGGCTCAACACCTTACTAAGACATTTTCTGTTGGATTTTCCCTGTATGTGTGTGAGGTATAACTGGAATCGCGTAGGCAATGTGGCATGCTGACAGGATATATCTATCTATCTATCTATCGCTATACCTATATCTATATCTATAGATATATATATCTCAAGCACAAGTAAAGTTTAGGATGCGTCTATAGCTAGCATACAGCTGCATGTAATTCAGGGGATCCAGTAAGTCTAATAGCAGTTATGCCCAAAAGGGGAAAAAATAGAGAGAAAAGAACAAAAAGGCATAATGTTTTGTTTCATTGAGTATATGTGTATAAAAGAAAAAGAAAGCTGAAATATGAAAGTAATCATTTTCTGACTAAAAACCTGCAGAAGTAATGTAAGACAGAATAGCTCATTTTGTGAAAAAACACCTAAAACATGAATTTCGCTAAAATTGTGTCTTATATGTTGAAATTAAGTTATGACAACATTAAAAATAAGCATGACTTTAATATGGAGGAAAGCCTTACTGCACATTATTGTCACCATAACTCCATCTCAGGTTTAAAATGAGGTGGATTACTCCCAGACAATCTCCCATTAAAGAGTCTTTGGGAATAAAAACAATTATTAAGATAATAACAGCTGTCATTCTTAAACTACAGGAGAATATTTATAACAGCACATTATGTATAATACCAACCACTGGCATTACACTAACAGTCTAAACAAGCAACCATGAGAACAACTCTTCCTCAGACTACAACTGGGAAAATAATAATATTTAGTCAGCATCACACTGCAATAGCCACAGTGTTAACCCTAATCTGAAATGACAGGCAAACTGACATTTTAACACACTACTAAAGACTTAAAAACATCCTGTTAGCCAGCTTGTCTCTAGACCTGCAACTCAGATCCAACCAAAAGAGGAACGTAAAAATGCTTCTTGAAGGATAGCTACCAAAAAGAACTGAAGGGTGAGGAATAGGAGCAGTAGCACAGGGGTAAAAGATAAAGGGTAGTGAATTATCAATATGAGCACAGCTGGCAATGCCCCTGTCAGAAGCAGAGCAATCAAACGGGAAGGCCAAACATAGATTTAGAGGATGAGGGAGGCATACACTGTAACAGCCGACATATCAGGAGAGACTGTAAAGAAATAACCCTCAGATATGGCAAAGATAACCTTTACCTATACTTATAGTTCTACAGTACATGCCCTTCTACACTGTAGGTCAGATTGTAACACTACCCTTGAGGGAGGAAAACACTCCCAATGAGTTCATGAGGAACTGACCAAGTTATGGTTTACTGGGCATGCAAATGTGATGTATTTTCATCTGGAGGGAAAGAAAACGACAGAGAAGGAGCTGAGACATGTGATCCGGTACAAACAGCCCAGTCAAAAAAAATGCTGTCCCTGGAATGTATTGGATCTGTATTGTGAGCAAGATTAATTATCTCAAAGTGAGGGGCTGCAATATGGTATGCTTCTCAGTAGAATCTGAACTTTTTTCCTTTCCCTCAATCACTTGCTCCCTTTTCTCCTCCTCATGAATTGAAATAAGCCATTTTTCGCTTGGATGCGAGGCAATAAGAAAGCTAAGGGTGGGGTTGTGTATGCGGTTGTGTGCCCAGCAGTACATCATGATTTTCTATTCAATTTTTCACTTAACCGACTAAAGTAGTATTAGTCTTCACTTTTTACAGACAGAATAGTTGATGGTGGAAGAATCCCCCCCCCACACACGCACACAGTGCTCATCTCCTTACCGTGCACAGGTCCTTGTACTGCATTTTCTGGAACTTGGTATCAGCATTCCCGGCACACAGCTCCACATATCCCAGCACTACTTGGAACACTGTGTTGTGGATGGCCTGAGTGAAGTGCATGTGCAGCTGGTCCATGGCAGTCTGCAGAGAAAGCCAAGTATGTGTTTATGAAAACCATTATGTCAAGATGTCACTGTCATCTGCCAGTGTGGATCTATGACAAAAATGAAATCAATTTTCCTAGAGACACATACTGTATGCTTGATATTTTAATTGTTTGCAGACATAGTTTGTTAGCTACACAGGATGGAAGGAGAGAAAACGAAGATAGCTGTCTAAACTGAGAAATGCAGTCCAAGTGAAAGTGGCCAATTTGTCTCTAGTTTTCATCATTTGCATCTCAGTTTGCTGTGGAGAGTGTCATTAATGATGCAATAAGGGCAAAAAAGAAATAGAAAAATAAAAAAAGCAGAGGCATAACAGACATGTATGGGATGGTGACACAGCTAACTGCCTCCAACTCTGTTCACTTGTGACACCAAGTATAATACTCTAAGCTGTTTCACCACATATATTCATACTCATTATCTGTGACCCAACATTTTTTCAGGTAAGATTGTTTTTAATAAGTTATTTGATGGCCTAACAAGAGGTGTATTTTGATTGATTTTACAGCTTTGTTGGCAGTCTGATGTTGTCACTCCACAACTGGTTGCTACTGTGCAGAATCTGGTTGCAAAAAGACAAGATGTCAGCTGCCCCATTGATGATATTTTGGCTTTATTTTTGCACAGTGGAGGGAAGTGTTTATGCAATGTCCATTGTATATATGCCAGTGGTTCATCTCTACAGGTGTGTTGTCAAGCAACATGTAGTCATTTGACCCAATGTCATTATAAAATATTGACTAGAGCAGCTTTAAAAATAATGAGGCAGACTAATAGAAAAAAGGACTTATTCTATTTGCACATTATATAACCTTGAAAATTTTAACTATCCTTTTTTCATTCATCATTAACAATCAAGGATTTCACTTTGCAACCAAACCAAAAACCCTCTCTTAAACATGATTTCACAAAAACAAAAAAACAAAAAAAAAACCATCTGCAGCATATTCTTGCTCCTTCACACTGGGCTCTGTTTTTGCTTTCACAGTTTCAGTCTGTTTTCCCCTATTCTCTTTCAGAGTTAAGCTACATTTACCATCATTTTCTGTTACCACCCACAGTCTCCCTATGGGACCCTAGTGAATTGAGGACACCACAGACTCAGGAGACATGGCCAAGGTATTAAGCAAAGGTAGTAAGTTGCAGTGCAATTATATTTTCTTACCGCAAGCTCATGGCCACAAAATGTTACACCCATCCATTCTGACAACCTGCTACCACAAAAGCAATTTAAAACATTTCTTCCTTCCTTTCTAAGGGAGTTTTACTTCATCTGTCCTAAAAAGACAGATAGAGATATAAAGCTGCAGCAAGAAAAGGACTACACCAACTCTCATAATAAGAATCACCATCTAAAGTCACTAATACCTAGGTGTAATGATTAGGCCCTAATCAGCTGCACAATCTAACAGAGTAATTCTTCTGTAGCTACTCATACTGCACAAGCACATGTTTCATATAGACAAATGTTAGAAAAACAAAGTGGTTGTCAGGCTCATTAGGCTATAAGGAACCAGGGTATGAGAAAGGTATTCAGAGTAAGAGACAAGAAACCAGTGTAAGGAGAAAGAAAATACACATGGTCTGAGGAGATACAGTGTGTCCTCTTGGATAGCACAATTCATTCCTGTATCCAACTGAAAACTGTCAAATTAAGTGTTTTGTGTGTGTGTGTCATGCCATCACAAGAACTCCTTAGTTAGCTTTTGAGTGTGAATAGTCTCATTATCACAGTAATGAGAAAAGCATTATTCATTCTCAACCAGCCCTGATGATGTAGTCTCCTGCCTCTTCAAGAATGGCTGTTAATGTTAAAAGGCATTCAGCACATTTATTAAAATCAACACTGGCTCAGATTTCATATAACAATGATGCCTTATGTTCATTGTTATGTGAGTGCTAGGATGAAAATGAGGCTCTTTAGTTCTGGATTTAACAATTACATTTTGTCAAGGCACCGCATGCACACATGAGTCCTGCAAAGTGTGGCATATTTAGCTTTTACAATGTCTATCCAATGGTTTCACAGAAATTACACTGACTTTATAACATGATAAAGCTGTACAGTAAGACTAAAATGCTTGTAGAACATTAATTTAGATCATGTAACTATTTTTAACTGGCAAGTATCCATACATCTACTGGGTGTAATCTGTCCCAGGCTCAACATCCACCATAAACTCTAAGCACAATGAATCCTTACACACTTTAAAATCACCTGAAGGCTGGTGCAGGAGGCCAGGGCTCATAATTCAGGATGGAACAGCATTTACAGAATCATGAGTTTTCTGACACTGCAACCTCATTGACATTTAAAATGACAGGTCCATAATTTCTCCTACTAATTGGAGGAGTAAAGTAACACATATTTCAAAAATAGCAAAGACAATACAAGCACAAAGTGGCAAATTTGATTAAAAAAAAAGTTTAGTTTCACACCTATGCAGCAAACATAAGATCAGGGCTATGAGAAAGAGACGAAGGAAGTGAAGACACGAGAAAGACCAAGTGCAGAAGATGATGATGGAGCACATGGGGTTATGATGGAACAAGCCCCTAGCATTGTGCATCTGTGTTTTAAGACAGAAAATATGGGGGCAAGATGGGGCACAGAAGAAAAGGCTGAATGACAGAAGAGTAAGATAGAAAGTGAAAGGAAATTATGATTAAGACCATTAAGATAATTTTATAGCTTCAATTTATCTGCTGCATAGGCCAAAAAATGCTACGCTCATTACACCATCATCGCTAACATTTTGAAGTTATATTATATTATGCTAGGATTACTTTTGAGACCTGTGTTTCTTTTTGTGAGCAATTCCTGTGGGTGTCAGTTGATTGACAGTAAGCAGTAATCACAAAGGATGATGTAGATGCCCTGTGGCTTCATTCAAAAAATCTAAAATATTCTTTCCTCCACTGAAACAAAAAGGAATAAGAAATCTTGAACAAACCAAATTATGCATGCTGTGATGTTTTAACTAGTCTGGCTGTAGAACATTGGTTTTATAATGTTCAAACATAAATGGTGGTAAAAAGGTCATGAAAGTAAGGAAACAACTGTGCAGACTGAATGGACACAGTCCTGAAACACTGTTGAGGGGAGTACAGCCAAGTCAAACAACACAATCTTGCTGACATTATTGTTCACTTCCACTGAAATAAGAGACAAACAGGATCAAACAACAGGACATATGCAGTATGTGAGGACCTGTCACCCTGTAGATGAGTCAAACCACTGACCTGTGTCTTGCCTAGAAGCGTGTAGGCCAGCTGGACTTTGGTGTAGTGCGAAACATCAAAGTGCTTACAAGTCTTCGACAATGCCACATCAAGCTGCTCCTGGAGCCAGAAACAGATAGAAAATAAAGCATAAAAAGAGACAAAATGGGAGAAGAGAAAAGACAGGCATTATCCACATTAAGACCAGGGATTTAGATATAAATGTGCAGCTACAGAGCTGCCATGCAAGGCCAAGGACAGACAATTGGATGTGGGTGTATATATGCAAGTGTGTGTGGAAAGAAATAAGACGGTGTCTTTGAGAAAGAAATAAAAAGAGGTAAGAATGTTAGTAGGAAGCTGGGGAGCACAGGGATGTGTAACAAGCCTGACACAATAAGCCAACCTCAAAGAACACAGCACTGACAAAGCCTAAAGTGATCTTGCATCACTGCGCATTTTCTCACACCCTCATTTAAACGTAATGACATGCCCACAGCCAAAATGACAAACTTTCTATTAATTAATGAGAGGGTGTAATTAGTTAGCAACATTAATTCATAGTCCAGAGTACTTTAAGGACAGAAAAACAAAACCAAGTAGTGCCATTTTATATTGGTCTCATTATACAGTAAGTTGTGGAATTTTAAAAATACTACAGAATTTGGTGTGGTGATAGACAATGCCTACGCTAAAAAATTATTTTGATAACCTTTGATGGAGATATGAATTTTTTTTTTGACCAACGATAAAAATAGGAAAAGTTTTTGACCTTTGACCTTTTTCAGCAAAAATCTAATCACGTGTTGGTCCTCACCAATGTCTGTACCAATAATGTTGATGATCCATCCAGCCATTTGTCCATAATCCCGCTAACCAACACACATGGAACCAAAAACATAACCTCCTTGGCTGAGGTAATAAAGTATTATTTGACTGGCAGAAGACGACTGTTGATCTGAAATATGTTGCTGATTTCTTCAGCCGTATTATCAGTCACTGTAAACTTTCTTCTACACTCCTAGGTACCAGATCTGAAGCGAAGGTGTATTCACATTAACATTTCATTTTCCCATTCACATCATGACTGTTGGTAAACTGAAAAATTGTGGTGCTGCAATATTTTGTGAACCTGCTGGTAATTTACACCAGGCTTAGTAAATGTCCCCTTATGTGTAGAGCGTACATTTTTTCTTTAAATCTAAAATCTAAATGTAGGGGGCTATAAGTACAGTATATGTAGTATGAAAACAAAGAAGAGTAGGACAAAAATAGAATGATACTGCATTTTTGTCTATGAAGACCTGTTCTCCAATCATGATTAGAGAGCAGTGGCATTTCATTTAGTTCCTATTTTTAGAAAAATTACTAAACTCAGTTGATTGATTGGCTACTTTTCTACATAGGGCCTGGACCATATACAGTGCACGTATACAGTATCTACTGTAGATGCGTATACTGTAAGTTGAATACATATACTATACTGTACATGTGTGTGAGCGTCTGACAGTGAACTACTTTTAGATACTAAAATCCTGCCTTTAATGTGGCTGTGAATGTGTTATTTCTTATACTTTGGATATTCACAAACTCATGCTGACAGGTAAACAAAGAAAGCATGGCTAAATACTGTATGTGCGTGTACCCGCACTAAGTCATTAATCTACTCAGGCGCAGCAGCAATGCCAGAGAAAATTGCTTTGCATACTGTTTATCACACAGAAATATCACGACACAGCTGGAGATGAAACAGATATAATTTTCTGTGCTTGCACACCGACAATAATGGCTTTCTGAATGTGTCGATATCTGCCGACCCAGAATGAGAAAGCCAAACTATTAAAATGTTAGAAATAAGTATAAATTACTTCTTTCAGATGAGGGTTTGCGTAAAAAATACAGGGTTAGAGTAAAATGGTAAATGGTCTTATATTTGTATAGTGCTTTTCTACGCTTTACAGCACACTCAAAGCACTTTCACACTACTTGGACCCATTCGCACTGCCAAATGCACACACCGGTGTCATCGCCAGGAGCAACTGGGGGTTCAGTGTTTTGCTCAAGGACACTTCGACATTTTGACTGGACAAGCTGGGAATTGAACCACTAATCCTCCGGCTAGGAGATGACCCGCTCTACCTCCTGAACCACAGCCGCCCCCGTCTCTTTGCTGATATCGCTGTCAAATAATGGATTTTGAGATAAAGTAAGGAGAATCATACCTCGATTTGCTCCAAAGTGTCTTGTAGTTTGGAATTCAATTCACTGTGGAAGGAAAAAAAGGACATTGTTGAGAGTTAGTTCCACATTCCTGGACCAGAATATAGAATCAGCTAACAGCTATCAGCTAATTTTCATTAACAATTTAATTTTTTGTTTTTTTTTACTTAAGGTATTCATCACTTTGACAATAAAATAAAAAAAGTTAAGACAAAGATAAATGGTAAATGTTCTCAACAGGATACCAGAGTCTAAGCACAAACCGTAAATATAATAAAGAAATAAAGCAAATCTTCACATTAAAGAATCTGTAATCAAACCTTTGCCAGATTTTATCTTTCAGTTATATAAAAAAAAGGAAACTGATGTATCCAAACAAAAATTTTGTGAAGGCAAGTGTTAGTTTTGTTTCTGTTTCAAGTGTTGGTCCAATTTTTCATTTCTACAGTGGAATCCACTGCATAATTGGTGTTAACATGCATGTGTGCATGTCTGCAGTTACATCATGCTACCCAAGTTACAAAACACCTACACATCCTTGGAGCGTGCTCAGATTTTGCCTCGCCCTAGGAAATGCTTTCAACTAAAACAAAAAAAAACAAAAAAAAACCCAGAGGTAGCAACAGAAATCACGACTATTTTGTCCATTCCAATACACCAGTTCAGTTCCCGTGTTACTCCGCCAGCTGGGCACTGTGCCCATTTGCAATCATCCTCTGTCCCTGCTTTTCTTAAGGTCTTTTGCAGGTCAGCCTACTCTTTTGTGCCTTATGAGACTGCAGTTGCCCGTGGGAGACGGTGTCCTTAACAAAACGCTAATTAAGCAGCTCAGCTTCTTTTTCTCATTTTCCTCCTCACTCTCTATTGCGAATTGACAGACTCTCTGTACAGAGTGAGGAGGAGGAAGGAAATAAAAGGAGACTGCAGACTGAGACACATAGGCCACTGGCAAAACAGGTAACAAAATGAGCATTCCATTTCAAAAGTATATATACACTGTGACCCTTTGTGTATCTGCGTGGGTATGCATATGAGTGTGAGAAATATTGTAAATGAGTAATAAACAGGAATCAACATCCATGTTCAAACCTCCAGAGGAAGCTTTTAGCACAACTGGAGACTGATGGAATATGAAAGAAATGTCACTACAAGAAGGATGCCAAGCGGATCCTTACTATAAGCTGTCAACAAGACTCAAGAAACAGTCACTAAGTACGACGCGAACTGACAGACTGACATTACAGTGACAGTTAGAAGGGAAATACTTAAATTACCATCACCTCCTGAACTTAATTGCTAAAACCAAATGACAATTTACATTCACATTAGAGATTCTAGATCCGATACCATTTATCAGTGTGTATTGGACTGGTTTCAGCCAGAATAGAGCCAACTGAATTTCAGTCCTTATTTGGAACTACAGTCCTATATTCAAGTGGACTCCTTTGCGTTTTTGAAATGTGTGTGTCACGCTACCCATAAGCTGCTATATTAATCAATCAAGCTGTCTACACTGCCTGCATGGGGGCTGCCACCTGAAGCCTATTTTTAGCTGCAAGTCTATTGAACCCAGCATTTGGATCAAGAAGCTCAAAAACCATACAGTGTGCCAGATTATTTCAATTTCAATATGCAGATACATAATATTAAAGGAACTGGATCTGTATCACAGCCAAAAAACTGGACCAGGGCACACCTAATTCAAATAGTATGACACAACAAATGCCAAGAATGTAGTACTCCTAATCTCCATTTCTACCATAGTATAACTGAACCCAGTGAGCTGGTATTTGCCACAGCAATTATAATGCCAGAAATTCTCAACTACAAGATCAGTAAGGTATGTAATAACCAGTATCCTCAGTGAAAGCCATGGATGGAAGCCGGGATGAAGAAAACACACAAAGAAGTTATTACTGTGAGCTGGCTCAACTACAGAGGGGTGAACTGATAAATTCCAGAGCCTGGATACTGAAGCAATACATCTGACTGTCTATATGCAAGGCCCATGGGAGTGGTGAACAAAGCCTGCCAGTGTTGGCAGCCAATCTGAGGAGATACAGCAGAGGAGCAGAGGGCAACAGGATAAATGCCCTGTGTCTTCACAGAACGTTCCATTGCTCTGCCACACAGCAGTGTGGTAAGAGTAAGCACAAAGTGAACAGTACCAGAAGAGCATATGAGAGAAGGAAAATCTTCCCACAAGACTAGTGTTCAGGGGCTGTATGAGAGTAAAGCAGACCACTGCAATTTCCCAGAGTGGAAACCAGTCACCATCATAGCATGGCAAACAGCAGTGGTGATAGTAAATGAGAAGATCAACACTACTCTCCTGTCTGTGAAGTAAATATGAAGGAAAAGCCTAGGATTAAGATGGAAAGCAAACAAACAAGCTTTAAAAACGCTGAGTATCAATTTTTGTACCCTTGGACCGAGCCAGACTAGCAGTTTTTCCCATTTCCAGTCCTTTTGCTAAGATAAGACAACTGTCTGTATGCTTTACACAGCGCTACAGCCAGCAGACACAAGAGTGGTATCAGTCCTTCAGTCTGAGACATGTATTTCATAAAAATCAGACTATTCTTTTAAAAACTAGCAGAAAAAATGGACACTACCAGCCAGGCTTCACCCTGATTGGCTACTGTAGATCAATAATGTGTTCCTTAACATTGTCAAAACTTTGTGTCATATGCATCATAACCACTAAGCTAAACTGGATAGATAGACAAGAAGTAAAACCTAACTAACAATCAGTTCTCTGCAGGGAACAAGAAGAATGAAGTCAAGTTAGTGGAAACTGGGGGGTGTTTCTACCCATTTTCAATTATCACTGGCAACAGGTGTTCATGGGGCCTTGAGGCAAGTCCACAGTGACTTGCTGGCTCAATAACTAGACAATGCATGCTGTGCAACAAGGGTTGGCCGAATGCTCAGAATCTGAGAGAATGTCATTATGCTGTACTTATGAGTCACGACAAGGTAGGCAGAGAGACAACAGAGTGGCAGGAGAAGGGCTTAAAAGAGTAAAACAGTAATAAAGGTTAACAGCAATGAAAATTATGCTAGTGAGAAAACAGAGGAGATTATGGGAAAGTTCACAGAAAGGAGAGTGAGAAGAAAAAGATTTGATAAAGAAGGGAGTTTAGACAAAATGCATGGTGGGAAATGGTTCTAGCTGGACTAGGAAAATGTGTAATGATTGTGTTGTTTGATAGTTGCACTGTGACTGGCTCATGAGCTATGCATTTGCATATTAATTTTACATTTGTTTGTTTGCTTGCTTGTTTGTTTTCTAGACTGTGGGAACGGTGCAGAGAAGTGGAGTGGGTTTCACATGACAACACAGGGTTGTTGTCTGCTGGATGTCAACTCCAAAGAGATTTAAAGAAGATAGAAGATTACTATCTTACAATGGTTTAATTTTAGTATGGCACTGTTTTATTAATAAACACTAACCCACTAATAGAACAAGTTATGATTATTCTGTCTGTTATATTGACTACTCAAGTCCATTAGCCTATGTGATCATCTAATTAAACACAAATATTTGGAAAGAAGATAACACATCTAAGTAAAATAGGGCTGCTGAAGAACTAATGCACTCCGCCATAATTGGTACTCATCATGAAATGAACTGCAAGTGTAAACAAATTAAAATGTTAAGCATCTTCTTTCTTCCCCCCATAAAAGCACAACTGAAAAGCTAATGGTGGTGACAAACAGAGAACCGGGTAAATATCAAATCTGAAAAAGTCCCAAGACCCTGCTGGTCTTGCAAATGCCTGGATGGGGGTGCGGCTTTACCGTGATCTCTAGAACACTGCAAGTAAACACTATTCCAAGTGACACATTACTACCATAATTTTTATGGAAACAAAAAAAGCTTAACAAGGTAATTCTATATAAATTTTTGTGTTTTGTGGCAGCAAATTGGATCTTCCAGAGGTTATGTGTGTCTCACATGTACAGTGCCTTGCGAAAGTATTCGGCCCCCTTGAACTTTGCGACCTTTTGCCACATTTCAGGCTTCAAACATAAAGATATAAAACTGTAATTTTTTGTGAAGAATCAACAACAAGTGGGACACAATCATGAAGTGGAACGAAATTTATTGGATATTTCAAACTTTTTTAACAAATAAAAAACTGAAAAACTGGGCGTGCAAAATTATTCAGCCCCCTTAAGTTAATACTTTGTAGCGCCACCTTTTGCTCCGATTACAGCTGTAAGTCGCTTGGGGTATGTCTCTATCAGTTTTGCACATCAAGAGACTTAAATTTTGCCCATTCCTCCTTGCAAAACAGCTCAAGCTCAGTGAGGTTGGATGGAGAGCATTTGTGAACAG
>NW_018128023.1:138227-149980 GCF_001952655.1 Monopterus albus | reverse complement strand
CCAATCGAGAATTTGTGGAAAGAACTGAAAACTGCTGTTCACAAACGCTCTCCATCCAACCTCACTGAGCTCGAGCTGTTTTGCAAGGAGGCATGGGCAAAAATTTCAGTCTCTCGATGTGCAAAACTGATAGAGACATACCCCAAGTGACTTACAGCTGTAATCGCAGCAAAAGGTGGCGCTACAAAGTATTAACTTAAGGGGGCTGAATAATTTTGCACGCCCAATTTTTCAGTTTTTTATTTGTTAAAAAAGTTTGAAATATCCAATAAATTTCATTCCACTTCATGATTGTGTCCCACTTGTTGTTGATTCTTCACAAAAAATTACAGTTTTATATCTTTATGTTTGAAGCCTGAAATGTGGCAAAAGGTCGCAAAGTTCAAGGGGGCCGAATACTTTCGCAAGGCACTGTATATGACTGTGGCCTGACATTTGTGATAGATTAAAGTTTTTTCTGACAGGGGCAACAAAACACTTTCTATGAGAATTGCCCTTGACCTGTAGCAGCCAAGAAAAATACACAGATAAAGTAAACTCTACCATGAGAAACAAGTCGAGGGTATGGAGGTATTCTGCATTTAAAAAAAGACACACAACAATAAGTTTTAAATAAAACTCCCACTGCAATGTAGGGATGTTTTTTTTGTGCGTGCCAAGGTAAATGCTTCCTATCTCAAAAAGATTTGTTGAATTAGAAGGTCATCAGTTGTATTTAAAAGAACACTTGAAAGTGAACAGTGGAGCTCAATAAATTATTTAAATTACATGTCTGTTACATTTTAGATAACAAAAATATAAATTGTATGAAATAGGCAGATGATATCACCTGATATTGACTGCAGGCCCCTGAATTGAAATTAATCATATTCACATTGTGGCATATTTTTAAGTATCAGCAAACTGGATCGCTGGTAAAGAGAATCAGAGTAAGATCGTATTGTGATGAGGGCGGATATTTAAATCTGTACTTTACAAGTGACAAGCTACATCTCTCAGCATCATCATATCCATAATCACAAAAAACAAGGTCTCACGTGTTATCATATAACTATTGTTCATCTTCTCATTTATACTGTATAATCATCTATGACTGTGTTGTGGAGGTGAACGGTGGAAACGTACTGACATAGTTCTTTTTTCCCTCTTCCTTTTGTGGGACTCACTCTAGGCTCAATTAAACCTTTGCTATTCAAAGGCCAGAACAGAGTTCAGAGTTTATGAACACTGTGCTGACATGTGGGGGTCTAAAGCTGCCCCAGTGCGCCACATGATGAACATGGATATAGATAGAACATGAGGCTGACTAAGTGCCTTCCTGGAGAAAGCAATATTGACTTTTAAAAGGTTGGGGACAGGGACAAAGAAGGGGCAGGCATGAAACAAAGCCTCCCTGCTGGGCCATTCAGCAGGGCATGCAAAGGTGTACTGTAGATTCAATCAAAGCGCAGCAGACTGACAACTAACTGCTTAGAGAGGATGGTGCTGCAGTCTGGGTCCAGCAAGCATCATTAGTGCGATGTGGATGCTACTACAAAGCCTGACAGATAAGTGATTGATGCACTAATGTTAAAAACACCTACAGTACAGTACATTCAGGAAGTGGTATTAACAACAAGTGAGAAGGGCTAACAGATTTATATCCGGCATCTGGACCACATGTAAATAAAGTGACACTGATAGTTATAAAAGTGAGAGCTCTTATTTTGTGATGATCACAGTCCCATTCCTACATCGACAGGCTGACTGTGGTGGGTGTTATCACTAGAAGCAGATGAGGTATAGGTCTACTCCTCATCCCACCACGCTCATCTGAGCATCACCATGGGCAGGCAACAGCATCAATGGTAAATTAATGACACTGTGAAAACAAAACTGACATCCACACAAATAAACAGCAGCTGCCAGTGGAAGGGAACAATGGGAGAATTTTACCTCACCACAACAATCCCCTGTGCATAATATTGACCACAAGTTTCACAGCAGTCACACAAATGGCATTATCAGAGCAAAAAGCTCACTGACGTCTGCACCGCGTGGTGTTGGCGTGACTGTTGACACAAACCCAACACTTCCTGCATGTGTTTAACAATAAATGTAGTGAATGTGAAGGCAGTGGTCAGCCTGTATTATAAAGCTACCTCAGGAGGTGTTGACAATGTCTGAATTGATTTAATACAAATTTTCCTGATGCAGATGTTTGTTGGCACTTTTTGTCAAGAACAAGGTTTGAATTAACAAGGAAAAAGAACAGTTGATGGTTGATATCTAAACATGACAGCCTCAAACTGTTAGGTCATTTCAGATTAACACTACTAACAGTGATCATATTTATGTCATATTTTAATCGATGAAAATCAGAAAATCTTCCAATAAGCCATAGCAAATAAAATCCATGACTTTTTTTTTCCATTTGGACAAAACCAAATATCACTGAATATCTCCTCACACTCTACCTGATGCAGCTGTAGTGTTTGAAGGTGCTGGCAGCCTTCTGACATTCCAGACAGAGCTGGATTGCGCCTGGATAGTCTTCCTCCTTAAAGGAACAGAGAAGTTAGGTGATTTCAGTTATCTTTCAATAAAAACAAAGAACTTTCTCTAAAGTTTACAGTAGAATACCATCTATTTTAGACATACTGTACCATATCAAAAGAAACCTCAGTACAGAAACTACAGTAGTAGCAGTACATGTTTTTTTCTGATCTGGTTTCATTCAATAATCTTATCAAAAGTAGTTGTTACAGCAGATTCTCCCCAGATAACCAAGGATTACACTCAGTGGTAGTCAAATCCATTCCAGGTGCTACAGCTGACCTTCACGATAGATGGGCATTTGTCAGAGCTTCTAGTGTTTGTTTGGGTTTGTCGTTCAATGCGTAATCCCTACTGATGTTTGACCTTTCAAGTCAATTATAAGCATATCTGTGTTTGTGTGTGCATGGGTGGAGAGGATTACAATACCTCAAGCATCTCGCTGAGTCTTACATCTGTTCTTTGCTGTGAGGAGAAGAATGAGAAGAGGAAGGAATGAATCAAGCATAAAAGCACAAACAGACTATAGTACTAAGTGATAATAAGTGATACTAAGTGTTCCAACACCAATTCCAGGCTTTCCTGCTTTGACCATGACGGTAAAATGTTTTAATGATCACAGTTAGAACAAATTATCAAAGCAAATAAGAAACTGATAAAAAGAGTATGTTTGATTAACTTTAATCTTAATTTTAAATCATGTGGAGAAACAGTTGAAGTGATTATTGCAGAGTACATTGATTCATCTCACAGCACTGACATGCCACATGGTGTATTTGTAATGTTAGAATTCCGCATGTATTTCAGACACCTCCAACCACCCAAACAAAAAACCTGACAAGGACATTAAAAACACTCGACCCAGTGTACATGTTGCAGGTCAGACATATACATTAATCATAATAAAATAAACTATGAAATGTTAGTAAAAACTGGTATGTTAATTACCATAGCTAGCCTAGTTTAACCCAATTAATTCAAAGGATAGATTTTAGACTGCTGTCTGAGTTTCAGCCCTGACAAATGGATTTGGTTTTCATACAATTAAATAGGGCACCAGAGTAAATGCTGGTGTGGCAAATTGCTGGTCTCCCCTCACACTATAGTTACCCTACATGCAGTTTGGAACAACATAAGCAGTATGTTAAGTCTATGTGAACTGTGTGTAATCTTTACCAGTGTCTTGATGGTCCTCAGAGACTTCAGCAGGCCTGTGAGCAGGTGTCGTCTTCTCTGATTGGCCAACAGACCCAGACTGGCCTCTGTGAATCCCTCCTTCGCAACACTCAGTTGCCTTCACATAAGAAGTCACAGTGCAGGGATAGGTTAGCATCAATAAAATGTCATTGTTAGTATGTTTAGCTGGCATTTAAAAGCCCAAAACACTGTAGTGAGTTGTACACCATGACAAAGGGATAGAACTCAGTGTTAAGGGATATGTTTGATGTAACTACTATATATGCTACAGTGAATACAAAAGGTCTCAACAGCTCAGTTAAACTGGCAGATTTTTGTGATGTAAAAAGGTACTTTTAGTTCTGCAATGTGCACACGTATGCAACAAGGTTATTAATGTTTTACAGTTTATTTTTCATTTCAATTTTACAGGTTGAAAATTCACATTAAAGGTAGAAAATGGTGCAACATGTCTTTTTTATATAATAATCTCCCTTTTTGTGTATGTGTGTGTGTACCTGAGCACTCTGGATCAATAACACAATTGCAAAATATTATATACTAATACCAACCAAACATTTAGGAACAATAATGCAAAATCTCTTATCACCCACAATAACATCATAACAAGCCTAAAGAACAAGTAGCATACAGTATAGTAGAAGAGATAGCATCATGTTTTTAAAACCTACTTTATTTTAAGGGCACACAAGAAAGAATAATTGCTTATTTGTGACCACATTAATAGACAGAGAAGATATTATGGGAAGAAAACATTATCATGGTTACTGTATGTGAAAAACACTTACAGTAGTACCCAGATGTGATTTGATTTCATTTAGTGAATATATAGTATGTAACAGAATGCCATTACCTCCTTGCATTAGTGCAAATGACTGCTGCCAGCTGTAGATTGGTCTGTAAGGCTGTCACTCTCTCCAGTTCCTGTGAACAAGGAACCAGTTAGATTTATTAATATTGATTTTGTGCTCAGAAACATTCCCAAAACTATTTTCTATTCTCATATCATCTATAGCACATGAACATATTGTTAAACTGGTTCATTTACAGTGCTATCAGTGCAGTACGTCTCTAATGATGCCATTTATGAAGCAGACCTCTTCTCCCACAGGCAACAACTTTTTGAACTTTTAGACGACTAATGGCACTGCTCTGAGTGTTCAGTATGATGCCACTTCAGCGGCCTCTATGGAGAACAAACACACCCTCAGTCACAGCATGGCTGAGGGCCGAACTGCATATTTCTCTTTGTGATTTTAGTTTCTTTATCTGCTGTCATGCCTGAGATGAGAGATGCTTGGTGTTTGAGCTTAATTTTGTTGTATCACCCTTCCACAGAAAGAGCCCAGGGTTCGCTAAAATGTCCTCATAACACTGTCAGACATAAAGACATAAGACAACCTTTTAACAACAGAATATAGTCTAGGGAAATTTGTTTTCAATGGTTAAAAAAAAAACCCAACATCATCATCAAAATTACACTTCAGCTGTGGTTAAAGGATCAATGGTCACATTCAAACCAATCCGCCCTCATGGTGTTGAGCACTGACAAAAACCGTGACAAGTCCTCAGCTTACAATGGTTGATTCAACAGCTAGGGTTTCTCTAAGGAGACATCATGCAGCTCATGCTATTTTGCTCAGGACAGACAGAACTAGGACTATTAGACCACATGCCATGACAGTAATTCAGAGAGTTTCATGAACACCGTTAAAGTTATGTTCGTGTCCAAGCTAAAAACTACTTGTAAAAAGGGCAATCATTTTTTCTGTACTACTAAAACCACTATTAGGAACATCACAAAAATCTATGTGCAGCGGTTTGTAAAGTCACCACATATATGAAACCTACAACATTTCTTGAATAAGTTCATGTGCACTGGTCAGAACAGTTTATTAATACATGAGGGTACCAGAGTGGTCTTTGGATACTCAGACAAACCATATATTAAAATGTGGCCGCAGAAGCTTCCCCTGTGTTCTAAGCAGTGGGAACTGGCTGGGACTGGGCTGCCTCACCAGGACCGGCTGAGGAATAATTTAGAGGCTGAATCCAGCAGACTGATTCACTTACAGTACTGCAGCCACATCTTTAGTTCTAACACTGATAACATCTAGAATGTCTGGTCATGACTTCAATAACATGGAAGGGGTATAAAAATCAAAGTTGTAAAATAAATGAATCAGAACATGTTGGTTTTTACATCTCTTCAACAGTCAACAATGATCAGCAGTGTCAAGAGGTGAACTTAAAACCAAGCCTGGTCAAAGAAGGATCCATTCTCTTTAATACAAATTCAGTTTTCACTTCATGAGAGGAACACACACAATCTGGCTTGCATGCTCTGTCGTCTTATAACAACCATTATCCACACAGGTAACACTATACATGTATTTAGTTTTATGCACAAATGCACACAGAAAAAAACAAAAGGTACTTGAAAATACACACTTGTGGGCTCAAATGGATTTCACACAGACATGCTCAACAAATTGAATGCTCAGAATGTAGCCTGAGGATGAAATGTGTTGTTATACCACAGCAAATAAAATCACAACTATTAGAGAGAAAAATTGGTCGGACCTCTCCCACAGCTCTCGCGGATGTGCCATCTACTACAATGGCTTTAGAAACATCTGTAAGACCTCATTTATACTTGGACTACCTCTCTCCCATAGATCTCTCTGAGTTGACCTCAACAATTGCTTCATCTAAATCATCAACATGTCTCCTGGGCCCCATCCCGACCAGGCTGCTCAAAGACATCTTTCCCCTAATCAACACATCCATACTAGATCTGATTAACCTCTCTCTATTAACAGGTTATGTTCCACAGGCTTTTAAACTTGCAGTAATTAAACCTCTACTCAAAAAGCCTACTCTTGACCCAGGTGTCCTAGCTAATTATAGACCAGTGACCTGAGAATACTGTTTTTAATGGATTCCATATGTACACAGAGGTTTATGGAATTAAGACGTTACCTTTACTGATTCTTCAAGTTTGTGATATTTCATATTTTCTCATGGAACCGCAATGTCACTGTGTTTGCCTTTTGTCTGCACATTCAATATGTTACACCAATATTATGATGTGTTAGCAGCGTCAATAGTTTAACATAACTGATCAGTAATCATCACAGAGCAAATCTGGGTTGTGATGAAGTTTGTGTAAATGTGAAATTATTTCTTATAAGTCAACTAACATTAGTAAAACCTAAATTATATGGCTGCTGCTGCCTTTCTTCCTCAGGAAGCTGAAATGTGCTGGTCTCTCCTCTCAGCTGCTCACAGACTTCTACAGAGCATCCTCTGTCTCAGTGTGACAGTGTGGTACGGGAGCTGCAGTGCACAGGCCAGAAAGGACTTGACCTGGGTGGTGAGAACAGCTCAGGGCATTGTAGGGAGTCCTCTTTTCACTATACACTGACCGGATCCAGAGGAGGGCTGGATAGATTGCTGCAGACCCCACCCACCCAGGCAACAGTCTGTTTGTGCCTCTTCCCTCCAGGAAAAGTACAGGAATATAAAGACTAAACAAACAGACACAGCTTCTTCCCCAGAGTTGTGAAATCAATCACCCCCCTAACCCCTAGTCACACACACACACACCCTCCCCCCTAGGGACAGGGAATGTGGTTTTACTCTTTGTAGGAGCAATAGCCACTGGCACTTTGCCTAGCATGTTTTCTTATGTCAAGAAGCTTACTTAAATTTATCTCATATTTATTGTGTTGCTCAGGTAGTTAGGGTTGGGTCAGTTTTCTGGTGTATGAGTAGTAGATAGATAGATACCTTTATTCAGGAGGGACAATATTCTTTGGGATTGGGATAGATTTATAGACTTATACAATTGTGTGTTATGTAAATAATATGTCTGTCTTTTAAGTCAAGAGCTGCCGGAAAAAATTTCGTTGTGCTATGTATAATGACAATAAAGATTCTTGACTTGACTTGACTGCTGTAAGTGCTACTGCTAAGAAGAGGAAACCAGGGGATGCTCAGTTTTTCTCCAAAACTCCGGAGACAAATGAAGATTAAGAAGAGAGGAGAGGTAGAGAAATGATAGAAGGGAGTGAGGTGAGACGGCAGAAGGGGGCATTATCGAGGGTTACGTTGTCAGCACAAGCATCGGTAACGCAGGTATACAGGCTATGAGACAAACGCAGGCTGCAGGTGAACCAGCAGATAGAAGCAAAGAGAACATCTGGCAAGGACCCAAGGCTGTGGGAGAATTTTCATACAGTGGGGAAATTTTTCAACGCCAAGAAACAAGTGCAGCAATGAGTAATGCATCCTGCGCTCATGATGTCATGATGAAAAAATGAGCAGTTTGTTTCAAACTGCAGTTTGCACCAACTTGAGAGTTTATTAAACTGTTATTATTTGATATATTTCATTATTTGGATTTTATTTTTTTATTTTTCTTAAAGATTGTTTATTCCAACTTCTTTGACTGTGAAGTAACATAACTTTGACAGTTATTTGTGTGTGCAATAAATAAATCTTATTAATACTCTCCTTGTTGTATGTGACCTTTACATGGAAATTACCAACGAAAAGTCTTGTATTGCGTGAAAAATAAATAACCAAAACTTTTAGTGTGTGTGGGCAAACCTCTATCATCCTTTTGCCACCATGCCTGAAATATATTTTTGGAAACACTGGGTGCAATCAAATTGGCTTGTGTAAGGGGAGATACAGTCTGTGGACTCTGGCAATAGGTTTTTAGTGGATTAATGAGGTTGTTCTGCATGAACGGGACAAACTTAGAAAAAAACACTATACAAAGTAAAAGAGAGACTGAATACAGTAGCACTACTGTGTAATTGCAGTATGTACTGCACGCATGCAGGAAAGGTGAGCCTATTAAACTGCACAACATGATTCACACTGTGTCCACAAACACAGCTCTGCTGTGGGAAGTGAAGGTCAACGAGGAGGAGGTTTCTAGTCGCAAAGGGGATTCTGGTTCCAGGCTTTTTTATTCATTTATTCATAAGGTCTTTCCTGCGACAAGCACATTGATAATACAATGGCTCCCTGTTCCCCATCCAGCCTTCACATTCTAATAATGCTCCCATTTTGTACCTGCAATACTCACTTTTTTGTAGATTTAAGTCTCCATATTTACCTAAAGGTTTACTGGAACATGTATCTTCACACATATTATCCACCATGCTACATCCATTTCCTGTCAATTTCTAAGTCTCTAGTTTCCACTGAAACAGCCTTACATCCCCCATGTAATTGGAAAGTATGAAAATCAATTTTGGACAAAATACCACTCTCTTTCAGAGGAGACAAGAAGGGAACACAAACAAAGGCACCAGCAGTAAGTGCAATTCCAGTTAAAAATAATAGAACAACAGTCCAAGTCCATTTTTTTCCCAAAGGTGTTGCGTGATCTGGTTGGGACCACCTGGTGCAAATTCATTACACCTTCAACTCCCACAAAGCAAGTCTAAGGGCCATGCAGTTTGGCCGCTCAGTTATAAACTGACTCTTTTTAACTGGGGAGATAAGACAAACCAGTTATTTTAAATTGCCCCACTACCTGTTTTATTGAACGAGCAGTTTAAGCGGAGAACACTATGAACTGATGGAAAGTAATGTTACTGTCAACCTAATCTGTCAATTTATAGACTCAAATGACAATGACAAGGATGAAAAATGTGGGCACCAGAAAAATATTCACTACTAGTGGAGGCCATGTGTCACTAGAGGGCAGCAACAGTGATTAGACACAGAGGTTAGTCACTGCATCACTATAAATCGCATCAGACAATCATTTCAAGGGTTGATGCATGAGTGTATACATCTAGACAATTTATGTGTCCACTGTTATACATAGCATGCAAGCACTGGGGACAAATGGCATTGTGCCCTGTGGCTCTGTGCCTCTGCAGTAGTATCTCTGTCTCTGTACATGTTTGAGAAAAAAAAAACTCTAAGGAGGGTTAGAAGACTACTGTGGCTCAGGAGATAGAGCGGGTCATCTCCTAACCGGAAGTTTAGCGGTTCGGTTCCCGCCTTGTCCAATCCATGTGTTGAAGTGTCCTTGAGCAAGACAATGAACCCCCAGTTGCTCCTTGTAATGACATCGGTGTGTGAATGGCCAAATAGTGTGAAAGCACTTTGAATGTGCTGCAGTGCATAGAAAAGCACTATACAAGTGTGAGACCATTTAACTTGCTGGGCTTATTTTGATGTATCAAAATTCTAGGCGAATCCCATTTCTACTAATTGCATCCACGTTTCCCTCACTTGTCTTTTCCTTGCATCTTAGTCCCACCCACATATGATGCAAGGAGAAACAGCAAGGAGAGAGGAACCAAGGAAACCAGTTTTAACTGACATGAGACGCCCTTTCCTCTCAGCCTTATGTGAAGTGTGTAATCACAAGCTAATTTCCCCATGTCAACCTGTAACAGACATCTATGAAGGATGCACTGATATATCCTCAGTTATAGCTCCTCCAGGCAGCCTCCGTAATCCTTAGTCCTCACCCCTCAGACCAAGAATAAGTGCTTTAGGACACCGTTCATCATGGCAAACCAGAACAACTTCCAACTCGAGCAAGGATCAAGGAAGGTTAAGATAAGGGAATTCAGATTCACCCTCTGTCTTTCTTGTCATTGCAACATTAATGCAGTGTATGCAAAAACTGAAGTGCCCTCTGAACTCCACAGTGAATTTTTAGACTGAGTGAATATGGGCTGAGATGGGTCAATTGAAATGACCCTGAAATCCCTGGTAATGTCTACTAATAAGCCCTGCTATCACTCTGACTCTGCAGAAACACACGGTGCATCAGAGAAATAATCATGTTTATGTAGCCCTCTGTTGGTGTGCACATATTATCTATTATCCCCCTATACCCAGTGACTAAGCACTGTGAATTAGCTATGCCAGGAAGACCCGTACAAAGGAAAGGGCGTGGACCAGATCAGAAGATTCTAGACTCGTAGGGCGCCGAGAGGTGAACAACCACAGTGAGACAATCAACACAACTGGTAGTAAAACAGTTGAAATTACTGCGGATGTTGTAAATGGGCGTAAAGTTACATGCATTTAGGAAAATAACATTAACCAAGGGTGAGCGCGCATACAAATAAAATAAAGAGGTCCAGTTCAGTCCCTTTTGCAGTGTATATAAAGTCTATTCAAGTCCCAGGTCAGTTCAATGTCTTTTTCAGTTCAATGTCTTTGTTCAGTGTCCTTTTCAGTTCAATGTCTTTGTTCAATGTCCTTTTCAGTTCAATGTCTTGTGACCAGTTCGGTCACTAGTTACCACTTTGTTCGATTCCTTGGGCAGGGCTCGCCATCCAGTACTGGAGAGAGGTCTGTTCTTGCTGTTGTAGAGCAGCTTCGATTTGAATCCAACCAAAATAACCTGACCAATGCAAGGCAAAGGTGTGGGTTCCCAATTCTCCGTTGGCGCACAGCTTTCCCTCAGCTCAATACCTCCGTTTCACACGGTTCTTAAGCTCGGTGTGTTGCAACCAAATGCGGCTCTTAAGCATCTGATACAATGTCCAGAGCGCGAACAGGATGTTTGGTGTCCAAGGAGGGACAATTAACCTTATTGGTTAATGTGAGAGAATAACAATTCAACTGGTTGGCTGCACGCATTGTCACAAAACACAATGTTGTAATTGTACCGGTGCTCTCAGCACTTTTCAACGCCTCCCAATGATTTCCCAGTGAACCCGCTTCCAACCTAAACTAGCTCCCAATCGTACTGTGAAACTAGCAGCCATACAGGGCCCCATCTGCTCTTAGCACTGGGTTACATTTACTATTCACAGACTGACCTTCAGATGGCGGTAATTTCACTGCAAATTCACTACATTACAAATTTGTTTAAGCTGTCAGTCATCTACTGTGCCTTACCTGGATCAAAGTTTCACTGACTCAACACAAATTTGACATACTCTACCAAACTTAATATGGTGGGGCTAGCAAAGGTTGATCAATAAATCAAATAAACCAACCAAACAACATATATATATATATATATA
>NW_018128023.1:135769-138088 GCF_001952655.1 Monopterus albus | reverse complement strand
CCGTGGTAATAGGAACATTGGGGGCTGTGACCCCCAAACTGGGAGAGTGGCTCCAACAGATCCCAGGGACAACATCTGAAATCTCTGTCCAGAAGAGTGCAGTGCTAGGAACAGCTAAGATACTGTGCAGGACCCTCAAGCTCCAAGCCCTCTGGTAGAGGACCCAAGCTTGAAGGAAGGAATACAAGACCGCCCCAAGGGGGTGGGGGTGAGGGGGGCTAATATATATATATTAGGGGTGGGCGATATGGGAAAAAAATGTATCACGATATTTTCTAGAAATATTACGATACATGATATTATCACGATATAGTTTCGTTGATTTTAAAATTATTTGTATTTTCAAATTACAAAGCTACAATACAGCCAAAATTTGACTGTCAAATTAATGTCTCCATAATAATATAGCTTTTGCCATTTATGTTGTCAAGTATTTATTAATCAAAGTAGCATTACATGCAAGTGCAACTCTGCAAATTAAGAATATTCAACTAGACTTACATAACAATGAAAGGCTTGCCATCATCACAATATGATGGTTTAACAAATTTTACATTAATAGTGCTAAGAGTTAACAGTCCGTGTATTATACAAAGATCCTCAGCAAAGTGCTTGAAAAATGTAAATAGCTTGTTACAAAGTTAAATAAAAATATTACCTTGGTCTAGTGAAACAAATGCGGGTTCATAGAATTTAGCATAATTCCCAAAATAAACATTTGCTTCAAAAGGTAAAAATCAAAGCAAACATCCAACATGTAAGTGCCCTTTGTTCAACTGTTAAGGATTTTTTTAAACATTTCAGACCCAAAACAATAAAACAAAGCTACAAAAATATTTCCTGACCTGAGGCTTGTAAACTTAGCAGCTTAACTAATCAGTCACAAATTTTTAGCAAGGAAAACCAGGTGATTGACTTTCTCTGGCTTGAGAGTTGCCCTTTGACAGGTGACAATGTTGCCACCAGTACTGAAGGCTCTTTCTGAGGGAGCACTTGTTGCTGGAATGCATAAATACTTTCTAGCAAGTTGGCTAACTCTTGGAAAGTTTGCCTCATGGACTTTCCACCATTGCAATGGATCCATATCACTTTCTGCATTTGGTGTGGACAAGTAGCCCTTCAGTTCCCCTTCTATTGCTTCTTTTAGAGATGGGGAAGCTGATGATGTGGCTGCTGCAGATGCACTTACAACAGCTGAGGCTTTCAAAAAGCTGGCAAGTGATCTCTTTGCTTTCTTGGGTGGTGTCTGATCTTCATCAGGGCTGTGTGATGTGGAGGTTGAGGTAGGCTGCTGATTTGATGATGCTGGATTCAGCAAATTCTCCAGCTCAGACACAGCTCTGCTTTGTATTCCCTCAATGTTGTCTTTGTCTGTGTACTGCATTTTGAACCTGGGATCGACAAGTGAAGCCATATCCAGCACGTCATTGGTGGCGGGGTCCTGATATTTGTCAGTGAGGTATTCCAGAATGGTAGTTAGTCTTCATTGTTTTTGTTAGTTCAGTATCCTCATCATTCAGGCTCAAAATGTTGACTTTCAACAGGTGAAGCACTGGCTTACATAAGATACACTCACATAGTCTTCACCTGAGAGTGCATCAGTAAAGTCTCTCAGTGGGCTCAGAGCCTTTTTCACAGACTCCATTACGTCAACATCCTGCCATGATGGGACTAAATGCCTCATCTTCCTGTCTGCCTTCAGGACCTGAGAAATCGCCTTTTCCTGGTCAAGTACTCTTTCGATCATGTTGAGTCTCGAACCCCATCGTGTTGGAGACTCAGTGACGAGCTTCTGCTGAGGTAGCTTTAGGTCAGTTTGAGCTTTACTTAAATCCCTCTTTTTCTTCCAGCTGAACGAGAATGTACTGACGACTTTCTTGCAGACAGATGTTATACGTTCAACACGAGGGCCTTTGGCACTTTTTTCTAATTAAAAAGAATTAAGTATTATATGAGATTTAATCTAATACACAATGTAAAGTTTAATTTACAAATATTTATATTTTTTATTGAAGCCATTTAGGTGTTTAACTAAAACGTTAACAATGTAACAAAAAGTAAAACAAAATAATTACATATACTGCAAATATTATTGCAAACAAATCTCCTAATTTTACTGTTCATGGTAAATGTTCAATGTAATTTTTAATTACAGAGACAATGTATTTTTAGTTGCACTCACCGATAGCTAGGTGAAGTCTGTGCCCAAAGCATTGCAGACGAGTCCAGCTGTTAAGCTCCAACGCTTTAACCATATTGGCCCCGCTATCTGTCGTCATGCAGGTCATGTTTTCTTCTTTCAGTCCCCAACCTTCAAGC
>NW_018128023.1:129154-135632 GCF_001952655.1 Monopterus albus | reverse complement strand
ATTTAGGTCAACATTGGATCATTCAGAGATCCTCACTGAACTTCTGGAGAGAGTTTGCTGCACTGAAAGTAAAGGGGCTGAATAATTTTGCACGCCCAATTTTTCAGTTTTTTTATTTGTTAAAAACGTTTGAAATATCCAATAAATTTCGTTCCACTTCATGATTGTGTCCCACTTGTTGTTGATTCTTCACAAAAAATTACAGTTTTATATCTTTATGTTTGAAGCCTGAAATGTGGCAAAAGGTCGCAAAGTTCAAGGGGTCCGAATACTTTCGCAAGGCACTGTGTTTCAAAATCCACTTGATGGGGCCGCTCCAAATCACATACATGTTCATGTTTACCCGATAATCTGACTCAGATAGATACTGATGCTGGTTCCAGCTTCAGCACCAGCTTATGTATAGAGTTTGATTTGCTAAGAAGAACTGAAGAAGAATTGCTAAGAAGAAACAGAATTTGATGAGTGAGATCAAATCAGATGGCAACTGTTAAATGAATAAGATGAATAAAATCTGTAGCCTCTACTGGATTTGCCCCAAAATAGATAACTTACCTTATGTGTTTGGCGTTCTGCAGCAGACACAGATATGCATCTACCGACACAGTGATAGCATCAAAATAACCTTATGTCCAGTATCAACCATGGGTGGAGAGAAAGGGTGACCAAATCTACAATGGAATGGTTCACAAATAAACATATCCAGGTGTTAGAATGGCCAAGTCAAAGTCCAGACCTGAATCCAATCGAGAATCTGTGGAAAACTGCTGTTCACAAACGCTCTCTATCCAACCTCACTGAGCTCGAGCTGTTTTGCAAGGAGGCATGGGCAAAAATTTCAGTCTCTCGATGTGCAAAACTGATAGAGACATACCCCAAGCGACTTACAGCTGTAATCGCAGCAAAAGGTGGCGCTACAAAGTATTAACTTAAGGGGGCTGAATAATTTTGCACGCCCAATTTTTCAGTTTTTTATTTGTTAAAAACGTTTGAAATATGTGTGTGTGTGTCATTTTTACACAAAATAAACAATTTTATTCATAATAATGTATGGTTATTTTATTTTATAGAACTAGGAGTTTAATTTACTTTTTACATGTATTTCAAATGTGCCACCCCTCTCCGAGTCTGCTGCCGGTCATAATATGTCATGAGCTGAGAAAGCATGCCATTCAAAAAGACCAAATGGCATGTGTATAACTGATATGTTTTAAAATGAAACTTTGGTTGCTAAAGAACATTATTTATCTATTTTTGTTTTGATGATGAGTGGCTGGGCCAAGAAAAGACAAACTCGTTTCATCATGAGTTGACACCGAAAGCTTACCTTGACATAAGCAGGCTGTTTCTCCAGAATCAGATCTGCAACCTTTTTAGACACCTATAGAGGGAGAGAGAGTGAAGATGAGAAATCACATATTAGGAGAAAAAAAGAAAAGAAATGTTCATGTTCTTCCCAAATGCCACTCCACAAAAACATTTTAGGCAGAGAGAAAAGAGCTAGAACAACAGTGTGTTTCTGTGTGAAGAACAGAGATGTCTGCATATAAACTGAAAGCAAAGTTGTTTACCCAGATTTGGCAAAGCTCCCCTAGAGTCAACAAAAGGCATTAAGGACATTATACAACCATGTTCACATGGTTAGCATTAATTTTAGCACATGTGTAAAATTGGTAGAGTGCCCCTTTAAAACAAGATCTGTGTTACAGGAAGGTTTGCTTAATAAAAAAAATTTACATTGTCATATATAATCTATTCAATAAGGGCTAGTTTCTGGAACTCACTGGATGTATCAGTGACATGAAAAACCATCTTGATGTCAAAGTCAAGAATGAACGTTCAAGCTCTAATGTTTCAAACTGCAATACAATTACATTAAAACTAATGTGCTGCTCCTTTTAATGACAAAGGACAAACACTCATTCAGTAGAACGAACCGACTTGTCCTTCTCCAAAACACAATGAAGTCCCCATTTATATTAGTGTAATTATGTAAACCAATACATACACCAAGTAGAGTTTTACAGCCAGTATAGCTTATTAAAGGTAGAGAGTGAGTGTTCATATATATGCAGTAGAGGAAGCTTGGGGTAGCGCTGACATTTCAATATGTGTTAAGTAAGCATGATGAGCCAACTGGAGACCTGAGCAGATGGCAAATGCAGCTCAACTGAAACTGCTCATTTAACAAGGTATGATTATCAGCATCTCTTTTAACATTTAATGTACGAATATGAGGATCACTGAGGAAAAAATGTTCAGTATTTGGAAGAAATGAAAGAAACTGGATAAGGAAAATGCTGGAGAAACAAAACACTATCTGGAGCTATTTTAAATAGAGCCAAAAATAAACCCATAACCATTCAAAAAGCTGTCCCAGAGCAGTGCCATACCACCACCCATCGGTAACCCATTGACTTTAACACAAGACACACAAACTTTCACACTGTAGATACAGACAGGTGACAAATTGAAGGAAAAGCCTGAATCAATGAGTGGTCTCATCCAGGATGACAGTGTCTCCATCCATAGGGCACGAGGTGTCACCGAATGGTTTGAGGAGTATGAAAATGACGTTAATCATATGCTATGACCTTCACAGTCACCAGATCTCAACCCAGTTGAATACCTATGGGAGGTTTTTGGAGCAACGTACTAGACAGCATCTCCACCACCATCATCAAAACCACAAATCTTTCGGAAGAATGGTGGTCATCCCTGCAATATATTAGAGACCTGTAGAATCAATGCTAAGGTACACTGAAGTTGCTCTAGTAGCACAGCATCTTATTAATACACTTTGTTTCTTTAATTTGTCTATATTTTGTTAGGTTTTTATGTGTATATAGATGTGTCTCAATAGGAACACATTTATTATTTGCTACTTCTTGTGCTTACTGAGATTTATGAGGTAATTAAAGCCATATTAAATGGCACTAATTAGGACTGGTAGCAGTGGAAAGTATCAGGCAGCTAAGTAAAATGAAGGTCTTGCTTTGTGATTAAGAGAGCTAGGAACTGAGACAAGGGTAAACCCAACAGTTAGGGTTTCCACTGGTAACACAGAATGATGCAGTCCATAGCAGAGGTCTAATGCACTGCTACTTCATTTGTAAGGATAGGTTGTTCTGTTTGTGCTGCATTTAAAAAAAAAAAAAATCTGTTTTGCCAAATGAAAACAACTTTTGGAAATTATTTTTCAAAGGTTCAGTGTCTTCTTTGTAGTGTCATATCATCAGACGGACTACTGTAGAGACTCACTCTAAATGGAGTGCTGGGGCATTTCCCATCACAAAATACCACTGTGTTCCTGCTTTAAAGCTGTGTGTGTGTGTGTGTGTGTGTGTGTGTGTGAGAGAGAGAGACTCTTTTTCATGCAATGATACGAACTAATGTGCTCCGTTTGTGCTACCTTAAATTTCCTGATTTAAACACGAAGTAATTTGACAACCAGGGAGAGTTTAGGCAAATTTTGCATAAGCATTACTAACTTTAAAAAAAAAAAAAAAAAAAAGAGCTGAGTGGACAGAGAATTCATTATTGCTGGAGGAAGGATAGTTATCTCTAGCTTTCAAGATTCATTAAAAATTGAACATGTTCATCCATGCTTTTAATATCGCCTTCTTCAACATCTCTGGAGTCTACATTTCATGCCAAGAAAGTCTCTTTCATAAGGATGGAAAATGTTGTGATACTGCTCCCAAGTTGTAATAGGTTGTAGTACTATGCATGTGTAAATGCACTCAGGTAGGTGATGGATGGTCCTCACATCTCCAGGGAGGATTTTAAAGACTTAAGTTAAAAGTATAATTAGGATTAAGTTCATGTTAGGTTAAATGTTAATGTAACAACAGTTGAAACGTTGCATCATATAATGAGTAAAAAGATTAAACCCCAAAGAGAATTATGATACAAGCATGTGTCCACATTAATTAAGGCTTTCTAGCATTTGTGTGGTTAAATAGGAATTATGGTGATACCGCACAACCAAGCTGCGTCTCTAGACATTTTTCATACAGGGCAAAGTCCCACAGCACAAAAAGGCAATTAGCCTAGACATGAGCCTCTGTCCGGTGCATGTCAAAAATACCAATTAAGCTTGGATACTGTGGCAGAAAAACAAGGTAGTGTTTCTTTTCTCCAATACCACAGAAAGTCTGCTCACCCCTACAGCAGAGAGGAAGAATAAGGAAGCAGAAAGGACTTTTAATGCCAGTATAAGTCACACAAACCTCCTCAAATCAGAAGGGAAGAAAGTGTGGTAAACAGTGGTACAATACTGCATCTCTCTCACGTTCATGTCATGTACTCACGCCCCTACTAGTACAAATGCAGACATACACCTACATAAAGATGCTTTACAACGTTTTAAAAAATGACATCACAGATAAAATGTGTAGGGACCCTAAACATCATCTGCCAATAGGAAAGGGTTCACAGGACAGGCCCATGGTGAGAATGTGAAAGCACAATTATCACTTTTCAAATGGCTATGTTCTGTTTCACACGCTGATGACTACATGCCTGTGTAGGCTAAGAATGGTATGTGTACAGCATGTACACACATATTGCAGTTTTCCTGTTTTACCTTAGATTCAGTTGTCACGTTCTCAATTCTCATGGTAATAGACCTCTGGTATGTAACCAGTACTAGTGTAACAACAGAGGATTGGAGTTAACTTTAGAGACTTTAGAGGTGATGATTGCAGGAAAAAAACACCAGAAAACCTACCCTGGAAAAATACATATAAACAAATCAAAGGAGTTATATACTGAAGACATTTTACAAGGGACTCAGGGCACTGATGTAGACCAAGTTATAGAGTGTCTGCTCACATAAGCTCAGGATTGCAGGGTTGCACTGATAAACATGCTGAGAAATGTAGCTGTGGATTTTCTGCCTGACAGCAAACCAGAACAATTACCATGGCTAGTCCCATGAGATGCCTGCAGGCTCACAGCAAGAGGGAGAGTGCAAGACAGAGACTGAATGAGGGTATGTGTCGAGTACATTTGTGCCTTGTAGGCTTTTCTAACCTGTAAGTCTCACCCTGCCAGAGGCCATGAACCCTGAAGCATCCTCTCAACTAAACAGACAGCTCTGTGAGCATCTGAGAAAAATGTCAAAGGATGTAAGGGAGAAGAAATACATATGACAAATATGAGGAGGCATGGAGGAACAAGCTGTGGCAAAGTAAAATAACAAAACTGATTAAAAGATGGAGACAAACAGGCATGTGAAACTACATAAGTTTGTCAGGATGGAGGCTTAATTTGGAAAAATCCACACTGGACTGTGGGTACAGAAGGAGCAAGGGGAAAAGAGCTGTTCTCTCTCCCACGTTTCTATGAATAGAATCTGTTGACAGGTCAGCTCTCCAGTCAGAGACTGCAAGCGCCTGACTAACCTCACAAAGACGACCACTACGGAAATGGTCCTGCTGTGGCACCAGGAGTTTGCTTTCAGTTGTTAGATTAGAATAGGTTCACCCTTATTGTTCATTGTGCAGGGTACATGGTCCAAGCCAATGAAATGCAGTTAGCATCTACCCAGAAGGACAAAAGATGGCATATTTACCAATAAAGGAGAGGGAGAGCGAGAGAGAGAGGCAGGGGTCTACCATACCAGGCATAAGACCGCTCCAAAGTGGGGCGAGTGAGGGAGGCATTTTTATTTATACTTTTTTTTTGTATACATACATATATACATATACATATACATACACATGTACAAAAAAAAAGTATAAATAAAAAATTCCCTCACTCTTCTTCTTTGGAGTGGTCTTATTCCTTCCTTCAAGCTCGGGTCCCTACACAGTGGGTCCCCCCCAATGAGGTGAATCATGCCAGGTTGCCTGCTCAACACAGCTGAAGAAATGAATGCAAATACCATGCTGCATGCAGGATATAAGATAAAACTGAACTGATCCATTTCAATTATAAAGTGACCAGAAAATGTTAAATGTTGTATTTAAGCCAACAATTTGTCATTAATACTGATAAGCATCACATTTTGCCATCGCTTGGGATTGCTACATCTGTCACTACGGCCTTCTTCTTCTGTTTGTCCACCACTACTATGTCTGGTTGGTTGGCCATTACCAGTTTGTCAGTTTGTCAGTTTGTATCTGGACGTCCCACAGTATCTTAGCTGTTCCTAGCACTGCACTCTTCTGGACAGAGATCTCAGATGTTGTCCCTGGGATCTGTTGGAGCAACTCTCCCAGTTTGGGGGTCACAGCCCCCAATGTTCCTATTACCACAGGGACCACTTGTGCCTTCACCTTCCACATCTTTTCTAGCTCTTCTTTCAGCCCTTGGTATTTCTCAAGCTTCTGGTGGCTTCCTTCTTCCTGATGTTGCTATCGCTTGGGATTGCTACATCTTATCACTACGGCCTTCTTCTTCTTCTTCTGTTTGTCCACCACTACTATGTCCGGTTGGTTGGCCATTACCCATTTGTCCGTTTTTATATATA
>NW_018128023.1:128514-128884 GCF_001952655.1 Monopterus albus | reverse complement strand
GGGCCATCTTCCTGATGTATTCATGGATCTTTGTTGTTTCATCCTGGATAGTGGCTCTGACACTCACTAATCCTCGGCCTCCTTCCTTCTGTTTAGTGTACAGTCTCAGGATGCTGGACTTGGGGTGAAACCCGCCGTGCATTGTAAGGAGCTTCCTTGTCTTGATGTCAGTGACCTCTATCTCCTCCTTTGGCCAGCCTATTATGCCAGCAGGGTACCTGATGACCGGCAGGGCGTAAGTGTTAATCACCCGGACTTTGTTCTTTGCATTCAGCTGGCTTCTCAGGACTTACAGGCATTACTCTCTGCAGGTACTTGGTGGTTGCTGCTTTCCTTGTGGCCTCTTCATGGTTCCCATTTGCCTGCAGGA
>NW_018128023.1:123138-128247 GCF_001952655.1 Monopterus albus | reverse complement strand
GATGATCTGGCTGAGGGGGTTCAGGCCTATGCAGAACAGCAGCGGGGACAGAGCATCTCCTTGGTAGATACCGCACTTGATGTTGACTTGTGCAATTGGCTTGAAGGCTTGAACTTGGCCTCTAGGGTTGTTTTCCACATTCCCATTGAGTTCTTGATGAAGGCTCTTAGAGTCCTGTTGATGTTGTACAGTTCCAAGCATTCCAGGATCCATGTATGAGGCACTGAGTCCAAAGAACTTAAAGTTGGGTACACGGTAAGTAACAGTTCTGTTCCTTGGAATGGGAGTATGATTCCCAGCCCACCTGAAATCCACAGCAATCTTCTTGATTTTCTTTCACGCCACTGTCACCTCGGGGCTCTACCCCCCCAAATCTCGGTGCCTGCAGTCCACATGTTGAAGTGTCCTTGGGCAAGACACTGAACCCCCCGTTGCCCGTGATGGTGGCACGTATGCACGCAGGAGCCCAAACATAATTTCGTTGTACATGTCACAATGTTACAATGACAATAAATTAAGCTTCTTCTTCTTTGCACTGAGTTCCAGGCTACAGTCCACACAACACACAGCTCTACTTCCTCCCTTTGGGTTATCTCACTGTTACCTCAGATCAGGCCTACCAACACAGTGTCATCTGCAAGCTTGAATATGGTGTTCAAGCCATGTACAGTTATGCAGTCGTGGATGAAGAGGGAATACAGTAGAGGGGACAGTACACATCCTTAAGGCACCCCAGGATTAAGGGTGAGAGTGAAGGAGGTGCCTGAGAATCTGTGGTCTGTTAATTAGAAAGTCCAGAGTCTAGCTATAAACCAAGCTGGCTGAGCTTGAAGATCAGCTTGGAGGTAGAGGGGGTAACCGCGTTCAGACACGAAGAACAAAATCTGGCCATTGATGGCAGTCATAATCAGTCACCAAACTGCCAATCATCACAAAAATAAAATAAATAAATCATGCTATTAATGATCAGGTCTAGCCTCACACACTCAACATGGTGATGCTATTGATTGAGATCAGACGTTATCAACAGGCATACAAGATATCAGAGTTGCCTGACTAATTGTAAATTTCTGTGCTAAACTACTAAAAAATAACAGAGAAAATGCAGATATCCAAAGCTTTTAGATAAATGAAATTTATTTTTCAGACATATCAGTGAGTCAAAATGAATGTGTGCAGTGTATGTCAACATGTTAGGGTTTAAGTAGAAATTCACTACTTTAATTTTCTAGAAAAGCTATGAAATGATCCTCAGGGTGAAACTGTTTTGTCAACATACTTTGAACCCCTAGTTTTTAAGCCAGCCTTGAAACCACACTGCTCTCACTAAAATCAATTTCTTCAAATGAGCAAGTTGTAAGAAAACAGGTACTCTGGCTGGCTGTAAAAGTGAACTCGAGCAGTGATCATTCGCAGATTTAAAAATTCAAATCACATTAAATCACTGATCACCTTAAGAAAACCTACAACAATTCCTGTACAGCAATTCTCACAAACTATTCTGTACAAATCTGGAGTCAAGCTCATATTATCATCAAAAACAAAAAAATTACACCAACTTTTATATCAAATAAAAACTTCTCTTAGCTTCTTGATGCTTGCATGTGACAGAAATTAGCATAATACACTAGTGGGGTCCAATACCACAATGTGTGTGTATGCACGTGTGTCTGTATGTATGAGAGCGAGAGAGAGAGAGAGAGAGAGAGAGACAGGGAGATACGTACTGCTGCCTGTTGTCTCTTTAGCTTGTCTCTGTACTCCTCCAGCTCCTGCAGGTTCAGCACAGGTGGGAGCTTCTATAATCACACACACAGATACAAACCTTATTATTCCTTTACAGTACATCCTCCTACACTGGCAAATGTACTATGACTTTTGCAGGCACATCCCCAAAAAGTCAGTTACTTCCTTACAGCTGCATGCTGCTTATAGCATGTTTACCATTCAGCATAATAAAAGGCCTTGCTACATGTGTGTCAAATAGTCAAAGTACAGCTACAGCAGTATCCAAGTGCTGGCGCTCAGTCATAACAGGGATTTCCTTTATCTTAAGAGAGCTAATTTTCCACTCTTGTGAATCTTAATTTTTCAAAGATATCTCACTAGACATTTAAAAGACAATAAGCTGGATTCAGCTGGTGACTGTAGCTCTTCCTCTATTAAAGAAAAACAAACAAACAAGAAAAAAAAATTCACCTTGACCGATCATAAGTCAGATAAGTCAAGAAGGTAGAAGACATTATTTAGTAAACAGCAAACAGCTCTGCTAGGGAAAGGAGAGATTACCAATCCATGGCCTAAAGGATGATAGGTAATTACTTTCCTCTTGACTGAGAGTTTCATTTCAGAAGGTGTAGCAATACCAAGATAAATCTAATGAGATTTCACACACTTCTTCTGTTGAACGGATGCAATCCATCAATCTGGGCATCAATGATATGCATGCATCTTAGCAGAAGTGTGAGACAGCAGCTCAGGTGAGAAAGAGCTTTAAATCTGACAGTCAGATGGATTCCAATGCACAGGAAGCCATCATTTTTCACATCAGAAATGCAATGTTGATGTAATGAGAATTACTGAAATGTGGTAGGTTTGATGAGAGAGTGTGGGAACCTGGGAAGGAGTCTTTATTTTACAAGAGAGTGGGGTTCTCATTCAGTCAGTAAGACAAGGGCTTGCTCATTCATATGAGTGAATATCTGACCTCCAGCTCATGCTGCACCATGTCGAAGGAGTCGTTAGAGAAGTAGACCTCCTCGATGCTGTTGATGATCTCCTGCTCCGCCAAGGGGTCAATGGGCTGCTCCCTCAGCTCCCGCAACTCCTCCTGAAAGAAGGCAAGGCAGAACAAGAGTGGCAGACCATGACAAAAAGGAAGACAATATTAAAAGACGTCCTTGAGACAAACACTGCAGAAAGTTCCAGACACATTGGGACTAAGACAGAGAAGGTCCAAGAATTACATCAAATTTCCCAAACAAACAAAAAATGTAATAAAAAAATCAAGAGAAATGCATTAAAACACAGAAAGAAAGAAACAGGACACAGCAGGAAAACAAAGGAGGAGTGGTGCCAGGAGAAAGAACAGGGGGAGGACAGAATTAGAGGAACAAGAAATACAGAGGAGTTTAAGGACAAGGGCAAGGTTGAAAGACAAAGTGCGGAGAGGACAGAACAAATGAGCTGGAGAACAAAGGGGCAAGGAGACAAAAACAGGACGTGTGTAGCAAGAAAAAGGTAGGAGAAGAAAACAATCGTGGGGAAAAAAATGCAGCTTTTTGCAGCCATTCACTGAACAGTTATCACGGGGGACAGCAGGCAGCCTTGAGAGGAAAGACGAGAAGAAACGAATGACCTCCCAAAAAAATTAAAGAGATCTCCCTTTAGAACATCTCTGAGAAACATCAGAGCCTTATTGATTAACATGCTGTGCATCCGTAGAGGCGTACTGCTGCAGTGAGTCTTTTATGTGAAGGGTTTAAAACCCACATCCCCTCCTCACTGCCTTAATGAGATACCGTATAGTCACACATCAGTTAAAAAGTGGTGGGCCAGCTATGTTAGCCATATACTACTAGGAAAAGATGTTCAACTAAATTAAAGCACAATTCTTTACTACAGACTGAACAATATTTACCCTGCAGCATTTTATTTGAGCAAAAATCCTATGCTTGATTAATTCCCTCAAATGTTCCAACAACTGAACAAGAAGTTGTGTCCACTGCATGCACACTACTTCCCACTAACAGTTCCACACTGCAATGAATCGTGTTTTATAAATGTAAAAATGTGTGCTGTGAAACTTTATGCCTGGTGATGACTCCAATCTCCGTTTACTGCTCAGCCACCCTACTAGCACCTCCGTGAGGCTGTCCTTGGGCTCAGCGGGGCTTTGAGCTGCATGCTAATATCAACATGTTAGCACTAAACAGGGAGCACAACTGAGGCTGACAGGACAATCACTAGTTTATTATTTAGTGAAACTAAAGTCTTGAACAAATTGAAATGATGACCTGATATCAGCACTAGATGAAAAGTTGAGGCTAACAAATGTTAGAACAATTCATCCTAAGAGGTCTATGAATAATCATACCAAATTTCAAAACAATCCAGCAAATAATTGTTAAGGCTTTTGACTCAAAAATAACCAGAGAGATCAGAATTCAACCTCTAGAAACCATACATACCTGTACCACATTTTTTGCCAATTCATCTAGTAGATGTTTAAGTGTTTCATAGGAGAAGAAAAAAATTTATCTTGCCAGTGATGCTAGGAAAACTACAAGGTCATCAGGATTTGTCCTTGGTGGCAGCATGATTGCGTGTACCAAACTTCAAGGCAACCCATCCAACAGTTGCCGAGATAGTGCGATCTGGACCGACCAACTGAGCATCGCTGCCAGCCTTAGAACCTAACATGGCTAAAATCCTAAATACAGCCAACATCAGCTACAGGACATTGCGATTCACCTCATGCAAGATGGCTCCACGTTATGCTCCGAGTGGAAAACCTTTATTTAAATGAATGCTGAGTCTAACTTCTTTCTTGTGTGGAATCAATACATTAAGGCATTACCACATTAAAGCATAAAGGCACTAAAAATAGACCATAGGCTTGAGAAGGAGATGAACCAGGATAGATGAGGAATCTGTCTCGAAGTGCTACCACAGTCTATTAAATAAACATACAAAGATCTCCACACATCATAGACTTTATGAGATAGCAGACATTGATCAAGAAAGCCTTGACACACCCCAGTCTAACCACAAATAAATCTTCCAGTGACTATTAGCAGAAAAGCGATGAACTGTGCCACCATGTAACTAAAGCTGCTTCTGTAGGTGAGAGTCTGTCTTGCTGAGTGACAGTTATGGGAGGCAGTGCTGCTCTGAGCAAATTTAATGGATGCAGTAAAATATAGCCTCATTTAATTCAATTACACAAACAAAATCCCTTTAACCCTATAAAGCCATTTGTATCATATTTGATATATGAGGTTTCTGAGCAAAAAAAAAAAAAAAATCCCCAAAAATGCCCCATGTATCAAATGTGATACAAAAGAAATAGAAATAATCTAAATAATATGGCACCTCTATTCCTATATG
>NW_018128023.1:113521-123095 GCF_001952655.1 Monopterus albus | reverse complement strand
AATAAAAATCATGAATCATGAATTTTATTTTGGATTTTGTTAAAAGGTTTAATAAACATCTCAGTTCCAAAAAATTAGAATGTTCTGGCTATTTTTTGATATGTTGGGCTTTACAGGGTTAACACTATATATAAAATGTATACAAGGTAATGAGGAGGATGGAAGTAAAGCATTAACATGTGTTTAAATGTGTGTTGATGCAGCACTGCCACGCACAAGCCTTCAGGAAAGTGTGAGTGTTTCCATGTTTGAATCAGGTAAAGGGGTGAGCAGGAGGCCTGGGGGAAATGTGTGGGTGAGTGCGTGACACTGAAAAGGAGGGGGAGAGGGAGGAGAGTAGGCATCAAAAGGGCGGGTGGGAAATCAGCTCAAATGAGAGGAAAAGTGACAAGGTGGGAGGAGGGATGAGGCGGATGACTCACTGGTAGCAAAGGTTTGAGCTGAAAGAAATGAGGAATGAGCGAAACTAAAAACAACGAGGTGTCTCTCCTGTGAAGCCACTTCAGTTATGGTTAGAGCAATTCACCTCCCTTGTGTCACTGTCTCTCTTTTCCCTCTCTCTGCCACAGTCTTCCACCTTCAATGATGTTCAAAAACTCTAAACATCTTTAAGTGAATGACTCACAGAGAGGGTACCTGCGGTTAAATAATTCCTTTCCTGCTGCGCAGGCACAAAACAAGCCAGACGTTGCTGTGTCCCCTGTGTAAAATCCAGCATCAGCCAGCTTTGATCAAATTTCACTTTGAAGGATGAGAGACAAACAAACCACCCTTCATTCTGCCCCCAGCTTCCCACCACCACCACCATCAATTAATGAAATTCTCGTGTCATTGTGGAAATTAGACATCTATTTGCATCCCAAGTGCAAGACATTTAACAAGCCTTATCAAAGGATCAAAGTGGATATTCCTCCGGAGTGCTGACTGAATGTGGAAAAAACAAGCATGGGACAAAAAGGTGTTCAACAGCACGGGACGCAGATAAAACAAAAGACTGAACAAACAGGAGATTCATGAAAAATCCTGCGAGACAGAGGAAGAGAAAGACAGTGGGGTGAGGAGACAGACGAGGGCCAATCATTTCCACAATGGAATCATTCATTAGATAAACAAATCAAAACATCCTCATTGTAATCAGTGTTGAACATTCATGCAAGTCTAACTAATCCTCATCTGCTCTTTTAACACAGGTGTCTTCTGAGACATCAGGACCAAATAACAGCCGGCAGCAATATCCAGGCTTCAACGCTGCTGTCAGGTAATACTACTGATTGAGCCAAAACCAAAGGTACTCCATCAGTGATGTTAAGCAGTTGTTCTGTCATATGAGTGCAGGTCTTTGGGAGCACAATTAGACAAAGATTTATCTCAGAAGCAAATGTGATTGAGTCACCAAAGGCAAACTGAGCTGTGTCCCGCCTCATGAGAAATCTTATTTCACACTATAATCCAGTACAGAGCAGGCGATAAACTGAGCCAGAGGAAACGAAAGCAATTTGTGTGTACAGTATAATGAATGAACTGAGGGTGACCCCTGCTGGTGAGTAGTGGTAACTGCAAGACTTTTTGATTGAAAATTTACACTAATAGCTGCCAAACAGCTTGGAGCCATTTGAATAAAACATAATAGAACTTTGATAGTTTGTGTTGGGTTATGGCTTAGATCTACTAATAGTCAGAGTTTAGAGAGCTATCTGCATTTATCTGTTGCATAAAGCTGTTTAGCTCTTGACCATCTTAAGTTGGACTAATTTGCTATAAATTCTGAGTAAGAGTTTTTCAAACTAAGAAAACAGCATCAAACCACTTAACTCCCTTCACTCCACCAGAAAACTTTTGTTTCTTTTAAGAATTTAATAGTCATCGGGATGTTTTGCTGGGAGAAAGAAAGAAAGAAAGAAAGAAAAAAGAAATTGCACTTTAAAAAAAAACATTAAGGATCATATAAGCAAAACCTGACAACATTACTTGAACATCAGTGGTACAGGATGACATATTTTTAGCACACAAAAACACATGGGCATGGGTAGAACACAGAGCAAGAGCCAAAAAGAAGTAATAAGCTACTCGTTACCCATCAGCAAACACAACACAAAGGTCTCAATCAAACACATCACAGAAGTTAGACTGTAGCAGACAAGAAGGAATATCAGGAGTACATAAAGACAAACTAGGAAAGGCACCACTGGATGTTTATAGTCTTCTAATCACCTACTTAAAAGAAAGAGGATCAGAACAGAACAGAGTTTGGTCATTTTTCCTGCCAATCTTCTGTTCCACACTCCAACACAGTAGGGGGCAGTAAGATGGTTTTCCAACCACCAAAAAACAGAGAAAAAGAAGCTCAGCTGAGCAGAGTCAAGTGTGATTATATACACAGCTAATCTACAACTAGTATGTTGATCTTTCCCCCGCTTATTACTCAAACACTATCAAACCCTCACGTTATGTGTGAACAGTCACTAGATAGCATCATTTGACCATCGCCCCGAGCATCAATCCTTCCATGTACAGTCAGTCAAGCGTTGCTGTCATCCTTTGGAGGATGATAAATGATGTCAATCATGACTAACACATGAATGGTTCCAAGTAATAAGTACCAGATTAAGCATCATAATAATCCATGTGCACAGCCAGGCACCTTGTTCTCAGTGTGTTAACCCAGGCCTGCCCAGATGGAGGTGCCGGTTAATCAAGAAGAACCATTGATTTCGGTGTATATAAAGCCCGGCCTGAAAGCTGAAAGGCCTGGCAGTAAAGTAAATAAAGCCAAAGCACAATATCATCAAATAATGGCCCCTGTGTTTTTGTTGGACAAAGAATAGGCAGCTGTTTACAGTACAAACAGGAGACTGAATTCAAGGGTTATCTAGATCAACAGGTATAAGCACATATAACCCTTACATCCATACTAACTCTCTTACTATATCTTACTATAACTTTACTGTATCATGTTGCTTCGTGTCACGTAAGCCAAACATATCAGGTGTGATAATATTTACAATAATTCCGGGGACACGATTCTAGCATGAGTGATTGATTACTGCAATACAGTCCTCCAGTTTGGCCACAACCTCACCTGATAACAATCGCAAAGGCAAGGAGAGGCAGGCATCTCATGAAAAGACACAGTCTTTCTCCAGACACTCCCAACTGCTTTCATTAAGGCTCCAGTTACACTAGGAGGAAAAAGGACTGTTCATCTTATGATCTGTGTCACTGAGCAGTTTTCTGCAACGACAGGTTGAGCAACACTCACAGCACTATAGACTATAACATTCATCCCACTGTTATGATGCTATGACCTGACTGTTATCCATTATGAGCTCATATTTGTTGTTTATTTAAGATTATTATGAGCCTTTCAGAAAAGACTGTGTGCGCTCATCACACACAGCTTTGGCTTATTCTTTTCTCAAAACAACAGTACTTTTGAAACAAACAGCAAAATTCTCTCAGCGTCATTTTTTGCAGCACTCAGATAAATTGACAAAAAGACACTTCCTTTTAAATTTGATCAGTTGCAGTATTTTTAAATGGAGCAGCTCCCACTCAAATGGTAAATTGGTAAAGCACATCTGCTTACTGCAAAGAAAACTCCACTCACATACAAGCATTCAGACCAAAATAAGATGGCAATGTCAAGCAAAAAAAAGAAAGAAAAACGATATTTAGAAAGACAGAAATTAAATATCTGGTTCAACAGATGCAGCAAATATCAACCTAGACTACCTATATTATGAACTAAGAGTTGGTCAGCTTCCAATTTCTGCTCAGCCACAGTAACAGAAGGTCATCACAATGAAGGCAAAGTCAAAGCAAAGTCAGAAACTAGCAGTGCACTGAGGTGTAGGTAAGTGACAGGCCTGTGCATTATAAAGAGCCACACTGCTGCTTTGCTCTTGACAAATTGAATTTCTACAAGTGACTAATGACAAATGCTTTCTGTGACTAAGCCTGACTGATTGCATTTTCAAACACTGCCAAGCCAAACTGTTAAAATACTGTTACAGCAGACCACATTTCACACTCCTAGAGCTAAGATTGATGTGAAGTGTGTTCTTAAGTAAAACAAATGGTCTCACTGCACTTTCTTCTCAAAAAAACCTCTAGGTGTGATACAATGCATACTGAATAAAAGCATCAAGACATAAACCACCCAGAAATTCAGGTTCAGTTCTCAAGCTGTTTTAACATATTCAATTGTACTACTGACATAGAGTACTTGCTTAGTTTGACTGAACTTATCTACTTTAAATAATATGCATAATCAAGCTGCCAAAATAGCTACTTCATACACAACAAAAGTGCAGTGCCAGTTCAAAAGCACATTCACAACTGTGCAGATTTTGTTGATTTTGATTTTTCTGGTGAAGAGTGAAGACACTGCACCAGTCTTAGTTGTCAACAGAAAGTTCCAGGGAGTATTCTGTACCCAGATACAAAGAAAAGCGGGAAAAACAGGCGGACAGGACACGCGGCTATCTACTATAACCCACCTAAACACACCAATAGTTGTGGTGGAATCTAGTCAGGCTTTATTATGATGAGAACCTGACTTTTATATAATTTGCAGTAAGTGCTACAGACATCACAACAATAATAACGACAGCTACAGTTTCAGCTTTATCATGAGGTTTACCTTGCTTGGGATCCTCAGATTCTCCACAGGACTCAGGTCTGCCATACTCTCCTGGGGGCTTTTCAGGCCCTGTCAAAATAAATACTCGCTATTGATATTCAGAAAAACCATCATTATGTACCATTTCCTTTTTCAGTTATAACCTGTTCTCGTTTTCGTATAGTTTGCTATTCATCAGCACACTACGGGATGCAACGAAAAGTGCAACCAACGGACAGATTTGTGAAAGAGATATTCCCTGTTGTGTCCAAAGGTGACTCGATGAGGGTAACATTTCTGGTGTGCAAACTGAGAACTTTCCGAACCGCACGGATAACACTATTGTGCGCTGCTGTCGTGACTGTACAATGGTAAACAATTACAACTATGACGTGGGTATAAGTGTCTATAGTCGTATAGTTTCTTCCTGTGAAGTTAATGGGCCGTAACTGTGTTGCAGTCATTAAAAAGCGGTCGTTACTCCAGCTGAATGTGCGCTTTAATGAAGCACAAGATGAGCTGTCAGTTTAGCCAGCTATCTTAGCTAGCTGTTGTGCTAGCTACCTGCAGCTGTCAAAGACAAACGCCAGCACCTCGGTTTCTATAAACCCGCTTTACTCACCTGCCGGGCCATAAGAGATTTGATCTTCTGCATCGTAAATCCGACGTGTGTTCGTGGACAACTAAATGAATGAAGTTACAGTATTGTTTTGTTGTCACTGATCGCCTCCATCACTACGACTGAGAAGCCATAGTTGAATGTCACGTGGCCGGCAGGCAGGAACCAGGAAAGTATTCTGGGAAGTGTAGTTTTTAATAAGAGTCGTGACCTGTCAGATTGTGTGCAAAATTGAAAATATAAGTTATTCTAAAACAAATAAAATACACTTCAGAAAATGCGCGCGCGCGCGTGTGTTCAAATAAATCATTTGATACATTTGGTGCTAATATAACTGAATAGAATATGATAATAGTAGAACAAAATATCAGACAGCAATGATTACTTTTGCTTTCCTGAAAAATCATTTTGTACTTCTCTGATCTGAAACCTGTGATTCTGACATGTCACCACAGGAAAATCATTAGAGTAAATAATAAATATGAATGTTGTCTGAATTTTATGTACCTAATTTGGTTTCAGAGTCCTACACTGTCATGGAGATGTACTGGCACAGAGTCATTAGCAACACCTTTGCTTTTCTGGCTATGACAAGTCAGAACATCTGCTATTATTAACTGTATCTCTAGCCAATAGCCAATAGTTCTTCAGATCACTAGGACTCTGCAGAGCATTTACCACCACAGGATGCATAGAAAAGCTGCCTCCATCCTCAAAGATCGCACCCACCCCCATCACGGACTGTTCACTTCTTTGCCCTCTGGCCGGAGGTTCAGAAGTGTGAAATGAAGGACCACTAGACTGAAAAACTCTTTCTTTCCCTCTACCATCAGACTCCTAAACAGCTGAGGAGTTTATTACCAGGAAATACGTCATGTACTGTTTACATTCTGTTTGCACATGCATAATTGCACAATGACTGTTGACTGCTGCGCATGTTGCTCCGATGCAGCATACATTCTGTTATATTCTTGTATTTTTTTTCTACTATATTGCATCTGCGCTGCTTAAAGTGCTTTAGATTTTGTGTCTTAGATTTTGTGTTATTTACTGTATTTATCTACTTTATATTTCATTTGTATTTTGTGGCATTCATGTGGACGGCAAAGTAAGAATTTCATTGTACAGGGAAACATGTTTCCTAATTGTGCATATGACAAAATAATCACTTTGAACTTTGAACTTGAACTTAGTTTTACAGTATTTGGCCTTAACTAAAATACTTTCTCTAATACCTCCATATACCTACATGCTATATCTCTCCCAAGCAATTAAACCTGGCTCTGCATTCAGTCTGCTTTGCAGTGGCCCCCTTAGGTGTTATTTTGAGCAGTACTTTAAAAGCAGGCAGTGTGAGCTGTAGTTCCTGGTTAATGATGCCTCAGGCTATTTCCCAGTCAAATGAAGGTGAGGTCACTGTCCTTAGGTGAATTTACTCCACTGTTGTTTGTTAAGCCATCATCTACAGTGTGGCTCCTCCCTTAAGGCATACACTGAGACAGAACAGATGGCACACCTACCCGGAGATGCCACCACAAAAACACAGAAAACTGCTGGTCATTTCCTAATCTATAATTAAAGCTAATAAACTGCTTTTTCCTGTGCATGGGCGTGTCATCATGCAGCACTTTATAGCTCAGTCAGAGAGTTCGATCTTGACAAATTATTATCCTTAAACGATAAAAAAAATTTTTTAAACTCTGCCATTATTTGTCTTGTTGGCATTGTAAAATAAGTAATACAATTAAAATACACTAGATTAAGGTTAGAATTTGTGCTATACTGTCATGAATTTGAGTTAAAGCACTCAAGCATGGGGGTGAGATGACTCAGTGCTTCAGTAATAAGATGAAACATAGCAGAAAGAGCACTGCTGTCTTTGAGTTATACAATGTTCAAAGTGAGAACAAATAGTGGAAAACTAGCTGCCGTAGTCCCTAATCTCTTTTTTTTAATAAACTGCAGATCCATTTTGACCACTATTTTCTTAAAAAATATCTTGTGTCTGTTTCTTTACTCTTTCTTGCTCTTCTTTCTACCACTTCTCTCTTTCACACAACAACCACACGTTTTTATCTTGTCACAAGATGTCAGCGGGAGCGGGTGGAGGGCATTCTGCCACATACTGAACCATCCATCTGTTGCTACCTGCCACCATATCACACCATGTGCAACAATACTGCCAAGATAAGAGCTCAGCATAGAGCTCATACACTTGTGAGAAATGAGCTCACAGCCAGGACATCACATGAAAACTGCATTTGATACCTTTGTGATATCTGAGATCTTTGCTGGCTTCAGCTAATATATGGAGCATCTGTAATAAAAAAGATGTTCATTATAAGCCATGAATACTATAATTAAAAACCCAGTTCCAGAAATAATATTGTCTTTGTCTGGTGATAGATATTTACATATTCAAAAATTACCCAAAATAGTAAACAGGAATATCTTTAATAAAGTACAAAACACACACATGAATGCAAATTGTATAATAATTTAAGAAGTCTTAATCATTTTCCTTGTTTCAGCATTTCATTGTATTCATGATAAGCAGGAAAAAATGCTACATTTGAGAAAACAGGGTTGTAGGAATAAATAGATTTAGGCAAAACATAGAAATTGAATAATATGTATAAAGGATCTCCAGGATAATCCATGTACAGTATTTACATTTCACCTAAAAATATTCCATACAACAATATGGATTCATAATAACACTTGTCTCCTTACAAAATAGGCTTTATTTAGGGAGAATGTTAAACCAGAAAGATTTAACAGAAATAGCAATTAAAACAGTTTTAATAATTAACATGTGTTTGAAACAGTAATCAAGGTTTGGGAATTTTATGCATCTTGTAGGCACCCTATAAGATCATAAATGGCTGCTTGCTTGGTTTAATATGATCCCAGTGAACTTCAGTTATATTTTCACATTTAAAAAATTCAAGCCATACATACATTTTCATCTCACATTAATGTTAGCAACATGTATGTCCAAAACTATGGACAAAAACAGTGCGCAATCAGGTTGTGTACTCACACAACTCTCTTCCATCCCTTGTGCAAAAATAGCCAACAAAGCCAGTTTTTCAGGCTTTGATAACAGAGACTGAAGAGAATAAAGCTACACAAGAGTCTTCAAGTGGAATGAAGTTACATCTCAGCTCTCCAGCTGGGAGTCACTTCAGCAAACTCTGACTAGGGGTTTCAGGAACATGTCTGATCACATCATAGATGGTGGTGTGCATATCCTGAATTGAGTCAAGACGAGCCAGAGATCTGCATGATGCCTGCAGGACAGTTGCAGAGCAAAATGAGTTCAGCTATGAATGTTATTGCTTTATCATTGTGCAAAGTACAACATGAAAAATACCTGTGCAGATTCCATTTTCCCAGGTATGGAGACAAACTCATAGATACCAAAGTCCTCTGTTGCATCCTCATGACCTGCTCATACACAGGTCATGGTTAATATCAAACCATCTAACCAGCACTGACACAGTAATTACTATCTACTCTCTGTAAAACATTTTAGCAATATAATGAATGTCATGACACCACACAAGCAAGACCCGCTTCTTCAGATGGAATCAATGAAACACCATAACTTTGTTTATTTTCTGCTTAGCCTCCTCCTATCCCAAGCCTGTTTTTTTTTTCTTGGAAAGATTTTCAGTCAAATGGAAAACCAATGCATTATTGCCTTATGCCTCACAACATATGATGTAAGATATGTATATGTGTAAATATGATGTAAGCAGACTCTATCATGTGGGTGTCCTTGGTGTCCGCAGTGTTTGATGGTATAAGCAGGTAAAAACATCAGTGAAAAGGAAGCAGCTAACCTGAATGATGAGGTCTTTTCTGCTCTGAAAGGGGTCTGCAAAAACAGCCAAATAAAGCAGCTGATTAAAACTTTGACTGAAGGCACAATGATTAAAACCTATTAATTTTATTAATATTCCAGGCTCTTACCTGTTGTAAATGCTCATAAGCACTTTTGGTAGTGAGAGAAAGACAGAATGAAATAATTTTTCACAAATACAGACTAACATATGCAAGTTTGATACATTTATGATTAACTTCAACATCGTGCAGCAAGTCGTTAATGTTATCTAATGTCGGGAAAAGGCCACAATTTAAAAGCCACAATATTCAAATCATAATTATTTAAGCAGGGGACATGTTGAACAGATGGCTGAGATGGCAGGAGGAAAAAAGTGCTACTGCTGCTTAGGGCAAATCAGCAGAAGAAGGTATTAACTTACCTCTCTTAGGATGGCAGGTTCTCCTGAGAAAGAACAGCAGCATACATGCGATGATGAACAAAG
>NW_018128023.1:79962-113457 GCF_001952655.1 Monopterus albus | reverse complement strand
CACTGATACCATATTAACACTCAGTTTAGCCATGTGACAGATGTCCAAGGTCCTTGTAAGGACAGTTTGTAGAAACTTTGGTGGTGCTTCACCTATCACCATCATCAAGTCAAATTTCAGTTTGTTCAGTATTCCGGTTTATGACTCAAAACTTCCAAAACCAGAAGCATTATTATAAAACTCAGTTGTAGCTATATTGTGTTTAGTGCTAATTAGCAAATGTTAGCATGTTAACAGAATAAACTAAAATGAAGAAGCTGTAACCATTAACTGCTAAACATCAGTGTTTGGCACTGTCACTGAAAGCATGTTACCTGGCTCATGTTAGCAGTTAGCTGCAGCCTCACAAGGCAGCTATTATGGCTGTAGACTCAAATTTTACTTAAAGGTCAATCATGAAATGATTTTTTTTTTCATAAGGCTTATAAGAGATTTTGATGTTGTGGAATTTCAAAGAAATGCTGTTGTGACTTATGTTGTTTCAATAAACAGCATTTTAAATCATAGCCAGTATTGGCCTGTGTCATTATCACCAAGACGACATATCAATGTCAGTTTCAGCACACAGAAACTCCACATGCTATAAAACTTAGTCAACAAGTACAACAGCTGTTATCCTCTGTTTACTTTCCCAGCCACTGAACATTAATACAGGCTGCAGGTGCTGGAACCTAGCAACAGAGATAAAGCTTGAGTTTCATACTAGCCATGTATATTTTATGTTACTGTATATCTGTAACCTGGTTTCATGACTCACCTCCCATGCACACACTGCTTTAGCTTTAGTTTACCCAAAACCGTCAATGTCAGGCTACTGTATATCTCTCATCAACATCTTCTGCTTTTGGCATGACGCACTGTTTACAGAGTAGTTATCTCAGAGGATTCCCAAACCCTACCCACGCTCTGCCCCTTCCTGCCACCCTCTACGCACCTGTTCCTAAGCTGGCCACCACCAGAGTAAATTGGGCTTCGTCCTGTTTCTGTGTCACATTGTTAAAGGCGCGGCACATGTACTCTTCAGCTTGGGCCAGTTTGTATGAGAGAACCTCCAGTCGTGGACCCTCTGTGATTATTTGGGTTGAATTGCGGCTCTTGGAGATCCAGACATAGCTGTTTGGTGGGTTGGAGTCAGCCTGGCATTCAAAGAAAACCAACTCTCCAGGGTTGATGGTGAAAACCTCCCCTGTCCGCAGGCCCTGGCCAGAGTTCACCTCCAGGTTGTAGGGGCCATCTGCAGGGACAAACAGTGGGTCAGGGAAACAAGACAGTTTGCCGCTGAGATTGTGCTTTATTGAACAGAAAGGTTACTTCCTATATTTGTTTCATTTTAAACCATGATGGGCCAGCAGCGGCCTAAAGCTTCCTACATGAGCAGCTCAAACATTGCAGCTCATGTGAAAAGTTTTCCATCTAAAATGAATCTGAACATTGTCCTTTGAGTGGCATAACTCAGTTTTAATATGTCTAGTATATGATGTTTAGAAAATAGACTAGTCAGTCGCACAGTAATGTTAATAAAGAATCTGGGTAGAATAAGAACTGGACATGGTTAAACTGAAGGAGATTGTTTAACTGTTAGTCACAGATCCTTGCTCACTGCAGGATGCTAGAATGCTACACAAACATGCTTTGTCTATGTAAACAGAAATGATGACAGTGCTACACTATTGGTGCAGTTTTCAGTGACAAGTTACAATACGCCTAAGACACTGGCTAAAGCGTAGGGGGGTGGGGTGGCGGATGACAAGAAAATTACAGACATCTCCCATGAATAAGTGTACTTCACTTTTTTTTGTCCCATCCATGGAAAGCTTATGTGTAGACAGTTTAACATCAAACTCACAGATCCAGGAGTTTATCAGTGTATCTACACCATTTAGGCTAGAACAGAAGAGCTCTGTGAGAGATGTGTGCTCCCATGCAAATATCATCCAGTAACAGCTACATGTTTTCAGCAAATAAACTGAATCTCACAGAAATTTGCATATGACCTAGTACAGTACTACCAGGAAGGGGAAAAGGTTTGTGGTGAACTAGATTAAAGAATACATCCTACAGCCGAATGTTTTTGAGGACATTTTTAAAAACTAGTTGGAACCGAACTTCACAGGCTGTTTTAACCTTATGATCATCGTAGATCTGATCCCAGGGGGTATCAGATTAAAAAAAGATTGCTGTAAAAGCAAAAACATCTATGACCAGCTTTGTTTGTCTGCAGCGCTGACATTATGTTATCTCTGTTTGGTTCGTTTAATCTGCCTAATTACAAGTACTAACATGAAATTCACATGATTTTGCCTCTTCATCCAGGGAGGTAAAAAATTGATCCCTTCAATTATAGCTGGGGCATTATGGACTTCTTTTTCTCTGATTGATCATATCTGGAATTCACAGGGTACTTTCACATGAAAGTAGCTGCGGTATATGAGATATCAATGCCCATCTCCTTTTGTTATAAAGTATAGAATGTGTCTGAAGAGTATACTCTCACAGGACATGAGCCACACTACAGTTCTCTGGGACCTAAATGTGAACTAGACTTGAAATGTCAACTGGCCTCAATACAGAGTAGAATAAGGCAAAGTAAAAAAGATGCACAGTATCTACTCACAGTACACATTGAGTTCCAGGGCCCTGCTGCATTGACCTTGGCTGACAGGGTTACTGGCCAGACAGCAATAAGTTCCCTTGTCCTCTTTCCTCACAGGACTGATAAACAGTGTAGAGTTGTCTTGGGAGAAGCGATATCTGCCACCAGGACCCAGTACTACATTGTCCCTGAACCACTGGAGCACAACTCTTGTTCCTCTTTCAACAGAGCAAGTCCAAGTTACGTTCGCTTCGTCCTCAACAACTGCATAGGATGGGTTCTTTTCAATGACTGGAGTGGAAACAGGGACTGAGGAAAAAACAAAAATAACTTGTAAATTTAGATGTCTGTGCAGATTCTCAGTCATCCAGGTCATAGTAAACTGAAAAAAACTTGGAAAAAATCAACTCGATCTAGAAATCTAAGTCCAGTTGATTTTTTCTAAGGCTTTTTCAGTTTGTAAATTTAGAGTTGTGTCCAACTGATGTCAAACAGGTCATCATGATGCATCATAGGAACACACTCACCATCCACCATTACATGCACAGTTCTCTCCTCCTTGATAACCAGTCCTGGTTTGTTATGAAACTCTATGTTGAGGCTCAGGTGATAATCCCCCTCATCCTTTTGGTTCAAATCCAGGATTAGTAAAGAAGGATTTGGTTCTTTGAAGAGCAAGTGGTTGCGATACATCATGTCAAGAATCGAAGCTTCTTTGGTAAATGTCACCAGTGTGGTCCTGGTGCCGCTGGGCCTGGTGTGGGACCAGGTTCCTTGGATCTCAGCTTTGTCCAGTGGAAAGCGAGTCTCCACAGATAGCTGCAGAGGCTTCCCTTCAATGCCATGATGGACTAATGTAGGGATGTGGATGAACTCAGAGTTCACCTCTATATTAGAGGAGATGATGGGAGAAAGATGTAAGATGCAAGGGAAGAAAGAGAGGTACTACACAATTGCAGTACTTGTTGTACTGTCTCGCACATGGAAGACATCAGACGTTATACAATACATTATTGTTTTCAAGTTTGTTTCAGAAAAAAATTGAAAACTTCTATAAATACTTTAGATTCATTAGATCATTTTAGGAAAATATATCCTGGTCATACACCAAGAATATGTGAGATATCTAAGACACTTGCTTAGAACACAGTGTAAGTATACTTTGTGTACTGATCCTTGTAGCCAGATAATCTGCATTTTAGCCTCTGTATAAGTTGCCATATGATTTTAGAATCACCATGAAAGGTCACTAGAATATGTGGGTGCCAAGGATTGCTCCAGTACCAAGTGTACAGCACAGTTTCAGGAGTAGAATGTATGTTTATGATTAATGTACCTGTTTATATTGATCTGTTTATATTGCTATTAATCTCACTTGAGCTTGGCTCATTTAAGTAAACTGCCTAAAATGTTAATTAATAATTGGTTTTTGGCCACTTGAGAGCACTGCAACAAGCTGCAAACTGACATATTATCTATCACCCTATAAAATTGATATGGCTAACAGCTGAGCATTTACACATTTAGCAGGTACAAACCAACATTAGCATTCATTTGTAATCATGTTTCAGGCCACGTGACATAAGTACAACCAATATTTACTATGTTCAAAAGCTAGGTGCTAACACTGTATGCCTGCTGTTTGGTGCTGAACAGGTAAATCCAGTTTTTATAGCTTTTATTTCACACTGTATCTGTGGATGATGCAGATGATAGTGGTGAGAGTTAATTTTTATTTACCAACATGCATTATTGTAATAAAACCTTTGTATGTTTGGTACAAAATAAAGCTCATTTTTGTTTTATATATGTTTTATCATGAATTACAGTGTTGGTATTAGAAAAACATTGTTATTCATATTGTTATGTTAATTAAATGGGGTGAGAGTGACTATATGAAAGCAAATTATGACTATTTTCATTTAAAAGATGGTCTGAGTTCTGTTTTGACTGTCTAATCTAGTATATCCTAGTCTTCTAATAGTCTAGGTCCTGAAACTGTAGTCAGTTAATATTGACCCAGCTTTCTCCAGAGTGTTGTTGCTGCAGGACAAGGACAAGACCAGTTTTTTTGATCCTGCAAAACAAACACTTTGGGCTGTCTGAAGTAACTAGATAACTGCTGATCTATTGCTGCTTGACATCTGTTTAAGCTGTCACTGGTTGCCAGGGTGGTCTATTCACTGATAATTGGCTGAAAACAAAATTGGTAATAAAAAGGCAATGGACGGAGGAGTAATGGTTGTTTTTCAGCAGATACTGTCATTTGAATCTAATACTTTTACTGATTTTAAGGAGAATAAATAGCTTTGAGCTATGACCTGGCATCATTTGGCATAATTTGGCATAATTTGGCATAATTTTAATATTTTGCTGATTTTGACAGTTTGAATTTGAAATGTGAGGTGAATTAGTGGACTGTGGTTTGGCAGGCTGAGTTAAACAGTTAATTTTCTCTCTTTCTCTCTCTAAAGCCATATTTTCCCTTCACGCATTTGCCTCACCATCATTTTCGCCGTCAACTCATACTTTCTCCTTCTCATCCAGCTGTTGTCAGCCGGGTTCCTGGTGTCTGCTGAACATGCTTCTCACTGCGTAGATAATCTGGGCATTTGGTGTTATGTCCCAAATAATCCATGAATCACACACACCCCCATGACATGTTACCTCTACAGGCCTGCAGGTCAGTTTCTCTCTCCACTTCTCTCTCTTTGTGTGTGTGTGTGTGTGTGTATCAGTAGCAGGCGTGTGCCAGTGTTTACACCAGCTGAGATCTAGTGAAAAGGCAGATTGAGGAGGAGTGTGCAGAGCCCACTTCTTCACTGTTGTCCCCAAATCACAAATATTTTTTGTGGTGATACAGAGACTACAATGACAATGGACTTTAAGATGAGAGGATATCTTCACATTAGTGAAAAATGTGTGGGTCATGCACACATACATTCAAACAACTAGGTGTGGAGACCCACATGCACCTACCTCTTATCAACCTCACGCACATCTAGGTTGTTTGTATACTAAACAAAGTCACCTGGTGCGTACCTGAACACCACCATTTTCCATCTTTTTTCAGATAAGACAAATAATGCCCCTTAAGGAAGGCTGATGATACAAACCTTAAGGTAGGGGAGAGTCCTTGGTGGTGGATTTTAGTTTTTATTTTTATTCTTTTTTATTTTTTTTCTGGTCATGTGAGAGATGCTGATATATGTCCCACTGACTCACTCAACTTTGCCCTCGTCCACTTCTTCTTTCCATGGACCCTTATATCTTTACATACAGCCAACAATAGTAGAAAGTCTAATTCTGTAAAGTCACACAGTGATGACTATGGAAAGAACATGCAAAACAAACTAAGACAGACTGGAAGGAACACTTTAAAGACCGAAACCAATATTGAAAAATGCTGTGGAAAGGTTGAGGTACTTCAATGTAAAGAATTTGTTGCCTAAATACTTTTGTCCAAAGTATTTAATTTTAAAATACAAGACAAGTGATTGTATGTGAATTAACATTTTGTACCAAAAGATCCATTTTAGTTTTTAAACTTTGCAGCCCAGTGTGATTACTGCTTCTCTGATCTGAACCCTTTAAACACAAAGGATTTCACAAGGTCTCACTGAACATTTTGTTATTGAGCACCATAAAAAAAAACTTCCTCTTCTCATTTCTCAGTTTTGCCCTGCCAACCAGGCAAACACAGCAACCATAGTAATAGCTATAGCTACACCAACACAACACACTGACAAGTCAAGCATAGCAACCCACCACAACATCTTAACACACAAGGCTCACCTGTTAGGATGAACAGAACCGAGCAGACATAGAGCACTGTTCTTCTTGTGGCCTCCATGGCATCTTATCCTCTAGGGATAAGTGGGATTTCTGACAGACTGGCAGGGAGTGAGGGATGCAGGAAGGAGAAGAGGAGTGGAAGAGGAGGAGAGAAATGTGACTGGCTGTGGTGACAACATTTGCCAGGGAAATGAGAGGAGCTAGCTTTAGCCTATGTGCCTCCAGGCCCCTCCCATGTGACACCAGGAGGAAGAAGAAGTCCACCTGGCAGAGAGACAGCACAGTATGGTCCTCACACAAATACACACACTCAAAGAATGGGCAAGAGAGAGAGCTACCCCAAGGCTGAAGGTTTCGGTCTGTCAGAAAGAATCTGGGACATAAACTGTAAAAAGATAGTTGAGAGCAGAAAGGGGGCTGTAGCTTTACATTATAATCCATCAGCTGTCTGCTGCTTCAGTCCCTCAGGCTATGAAACAAAGTACATATAGACAGACAGAGAACTTTTAAGTGCTAATACCACACAGTTTGGTTACGTTACAGAGTGTTCAGTGGGCAAAAAGGTTAGCAATTGGCTGTTCTGTAATGATTTTATGGGCAATAAATAGGAGGACAAAAAGACAAAGAGACTGATACCAGGAAGAGGAATGTTATTGTGACACTGACACATGTATCACTGACCTTTCAGCAACAGACACAAGATCAGAGGGATATATGTCAGCAACATTTTCATACTGTTTTCAGCCCTCAGGGAGACATGGCAGAAAGGAATTTGTTCTAAGACAGAAAAATCTTGTTTCACAATTAGTTTGTATGTCCTCCAAACACTCCAACAAAGACCAGTTTGTGCCACAACCAGTGTGTGTTTAACTCTCAGGGAAATGTTTGCAGAGAAGATTTTTCAATTTTCTTTCCTTTTAAAAAATGTGGGCTTAGCTTGTTTCTGCTGTAAACACCACAAAGTTCACCAGTCCATGACATGATAATAATCATTTTTCAATTAATTTCTTCTTGTATTTAATACTGACAATATACAATATGCTGAATTTTCAGAGAATCTACTGTATACTGAGTTTGTCTTTAAATGCTATACATAAAACAACAGACTAGTCACATGTTATACACTTATACATTCACCACATCCCCACAGTGGGATGTTAGGTTTTTGTTTTAGTTTTTTTCTAAATGGTCACCCTGTGAAAGGATGTGGTGAAATATAGGACGGCACTGCAGAGTGAATGAATTAGGTCATTGTAAGCTGTGTAAATGAGTGTTTAGTTTGGGGATGGCACTATTAAAGAAACTGATTATTTTCTCTGCTGCCAAACACACCATCATAAGATGCCCATTTACTGAACAACTAAGGACAGTTATTAATGGCTGTAACTGAGATTTTCACATCAATACAGTATTTGTTGCTCAGAATAGAGATGATGTAGACAAACTGACATGGAATCGGTCATTTATTCCTGTTCTTGGGAAACAAATTTGGGTTCACATTTAACAAATGTATCCGAGATTAGAAAAATAATACAGTAAAAACTATCCCAGTTAAACAGTATTCACAAAAATTATGTGTAATGCCATTCTACTATTAGAAAATTGAAAAAACAAACCTCTTGCATTATTCTTTTGCTCCTTCCTCAGTTGATGAAGGCAGCTTTCTCCACAGAACCTGTAAATTTCCTCTTCACCTTTAGATGGGGCCAGTGCATCATCTACTGAGCAAAGTCTATCAGTGGCATTATAAACTGAGTAGTACTGCAAGTTTCACAGGCTTCAGGTTTCATCTTGTACATAATGACCAACAACTTGTTTGGCTTTACATGGCTCTATTGGAAGTGGTTGGCTTTGGACCCTTTAAACTGAAGCAATGTGTATTTACAATTGCTTGCCACAGGTTGTAAATGTCTATGAGCTTCGTGTAAGTGATGTTCCTGTGTTTAGAGTATTTTTATATGAACAGACTTATAATCTTTCACAATTAAAGAGATTAAAAACTAGAGAGAATAAAAAACACAACAAAACAAAAGCAATAATAAGCATTTGAGTAGGAGACACATTTTTATTTATTTGCTCCACATCTTTTTTTATGAGCTCCTGTATCCCTTAGATTTATCTTGAAGTTCAGACCCCCAGATTGGCAGCCACCCCTTTAATGCATTCTGTGGCTATGCACGTTTTGGTGGTTACTGAAGTTACAAACTGCTTTGGCTAATGAAAAGTTACATTTTGGCGATACATAGTTTTTGCAGGACAGCAACAATATGATATAACAGTATAATAATGACACTATTTGATGACTGAAATTCCTGATTAGAATTTTATATCATGCCCTTAAATTGTGTCATTATATTTAAGGGCACTGACCAAAGCATTACAGCACACCATGTGAGATTTTGTGTATTTTCATTCAAAACGGAACAATATCTTGTCATAAAACTGGGGGATATTGAGAAACAAATGGAGCTTGCCCCATGGCTGGGTTAGGATGTTTTGGCTTGCACTATGACCTTTTGACTTGATACATTCTGCCTGGTGAGTGACAAGTCAGAAATGTAGACCTGCCTTTGAACTAAGGTCAAAATAATGTCATAACAGACTATATCTAATTCTCAAACTTTCTTGGCAGTACAGTGGATGTTGATTTATCACATAATGCTTCTTGTGTATGCTCAGTGATAGGTTTGTGTTTGTGAAATTTTGCTATCTATGAACCCTGTCCCTGCCCATGCTCTTCCTCTTACATAATTATGAGTGAAACAATCAGTGGGGGCTACTTAAATCAAATGGATTTTATAGATCTGGTCTGGTGTACATATGGTGTATAGTATGGTACGGCCTTTTTGAACTGCCCTTCCAAAACCAGGAGACAGCAGCTAAATGACACACCCACACATACATCCATAACCTCAAATGGGGGCCCTCTTGCTGTGCTAAAACATGTCACATTTTCCATCCATTTTCAGGCTTCCACCCGGTGTCTGTGTCTGTTGCCACATTTCACCACAACTCTACCCCTCTAGACTCTTCTGCTCTTCTGCCTCATTCTCATGCCATATTATTTTGCCCTTCTTATTCTTGTAGTACTACATCATCTTAGTGAAATTTAGCTTGATGAATTACACCCATCAAACTCCCCTTCACTTCGATTCACGTCACCTTTGCTCTACTTCTTTTTGATAGGTCTCCTCCCCAGCCCCTATATATGTCATTTCTTACACTCAGTATCTTCTTCTTCTTCTTCTTCTTTTTCATCTTTCTCTTTCCTTTAATTCCCTCTCCTTGAGCAGCCTTGGCCTACAGCTGCAGACACTCAGAGCAGACACACACACACACCAGACCACATCAAGGCCATACTATTGGCACACGTGCGTGCATGTGCATGTGTGTGTCTGATGCAGTCGTTGCAGTTGGGCCACATAGTGTATAAGTGGCTTACTGTGATGTACTTTGGGCTTCCATATATATCCTTTTCTCACTGCACTTAAATTAGGTTAAAATGGCAACTGTAGCTGTGTTGAATGGCCAGTGGGGTTGAAGTGCAGGATGAATGAATGCACAGTATCACAAATACTTACCTATATATAACTCCAATTCAAATTGTATTAAGGAATAATTTGCAGGGCAGCACTCAGACTCTCACAATCAATCAGTTACTGTGCAACCAATATGAGAAGCGGAACCATGCAGTTGTGCCTTTGAGGTTGCTGATAAGAGGATGCCATGCCTTTTAACTTGAAATGTTTTTTGGCTTGGTATGTAGAAACAGTAGCCTATAACTGTGAGAAAATAAGAGACAGAGAGAGAGTGAGATTTAGCTGAACAGTGAGGGAGCAAAGAACAGGGGCGGGGATGTCAACATGCCCTGTGAGTGATTTGATTGGATGACAAAGTTTCATTCACACAGAAAGATTTATAACAGTGGGAAACAGAATGCTGGACACACACTGCACAGTGTGTCTGTTGTATAGCTATTTTTGTGAGAACTAGGTTTAGGTTAAGGGTTGGGGTTAGGCATTTAGCTGTGACAGCTAAGGTTAGGGTATGTATTATGTCAATAAATGTCCTCACAGTGATATGAATACAATCTTAAGTGTTCCTGTGACTGTGCATCTGGTCACAAGAGCCTCACCCCTTTAACGCATTCCACTATCTTGCACCCACGCACCCATTCACCATGTGACCCACAGTCAATGACAGGAAATAAGTCGATGTCAGATCCTGTTGCCTGCAACCAAGATCCTCTTCTGCTTCCAGTCAAAGACTCAGCTTTGTGTGCACAAAATCCCACAGCACGCAGCACACACTTTAGGAACACAGCTGCATTTTTATCCAGCATGTGTGCATTTTACCCATACTGTCACTGCTTTACTTCACTTGAGTAATTGCCTTCTTAATTCAAAAGACATATTGTGAATATGATTGAGTACATACTTTATTTAAATGCCTTGTTTAAATTTAAAACTTTCCCCAACAGTTGTATTTACATAGTTAACACCTATATACACACATACAAACATATTATCTTGTTTCCTGTTCTCCACTCTAGAGTTCCTTACAGAGATTAAAAATCAAAGATTCTTATTCAGAACAGATTATTTTTTTAGACAGATGCTATGCTAGGGGACAGAGAAAAATAGATACTAGACTTGTGATATGAAAAATAAAATGTCTCTGCATTTCAGAGTGTATATTTCCTAAACCAGAGAAATGAAAGTGCACGGTTATTCCACTGCAGAAATGACTCTTTAATTAATTCCCCAGCAGCATTTCATCTAACCCACACACATCTTTGAAAAATAGGTATTTACATTGCACTTGCCACAACCCAAACTGGCTGTGTATGTGTGTGTTTTTGTGTGGGTGGGTGCACGTGCATGCATGCAGAGTTGAATGGACACTGCCAGCTCTGTGTTTTCCTCTGCAATAAACTGTTGGCTGTTCAGACGGACCACGATCCCAGGCTGAAAGTCAGTACTCCCTTTGCTCAGGTCTGTGCTTCACATGGTCGTAAAGGCAGCATAAGGGAAAATAACACTATGCCTGCACCAGGTATAAGGATGTACGTATATCCTTATTTGATCGGCTTCACTGGCCTCAGTAACAGCCACATGTAACCTGAGAGGAGAAGGTGACATTCAGTGACATAACATCAGACACAAGCGCCCAGTATATGTTTCATTTCCTGCAAGTATGGTTTTGTATTTTGGAATCACCACAGGAACTACAAATGAAAATGCTCACCTATATACACACACACACAACCAGGGAACCAAATGTTCAAATATTCTTTGGTATGCTCCATGCCCTGCACCTCCACTGTGATGTCCAAAATCCGGTGGTCTCTGCCTCCATCCCCAGAGGTGTCACAGTGAAATGTTTCTGACTGGTGCATAGTAGAAGTACTGTATGAGATTACATAGTATCTGTTGGAAAAGAGAGATGTATGGATAGGGGTAGTGTCAGAGTGGTAGGATAGGTAGAGCATCTCAGAGGACCTTTCCTGGACAACTAACACTCAAGTGTTGGTTAAAAAGTCCCGGCAGCAGTTGCACTTCCTGAGGCTGCTCCAAAAATTGGAACTAATGGGAAAGCTTCTAGTGGTCTTTTATCACTCTACCATCCCAAAAATTGGAACTAATGGGAAAGCTTTTAGTGGTCTTCTATCACTCTACCATCGAGAGTGTCATGGGATACTGCATAACTGTGTGGTATGCCAGCTGCACAGCATCAGACAGGAAAGCTCTGCAGAGGGTGATGTCACAGCAGAGAAGGTCATTGGCTGCTCTCTGCCCTCCCTGGAGTACATCTTTCACTCCCAGTGCCTCAGCAGAGCCAGGAAAATCATACACAGCTCCTCCCACCCTAGTCACTCACTGTTCACCTTATTGCCCTCCGGTAGGCAGTATAGGAGCATAAAAAGCAGAACAAGCAGACTTGCAAACAACTTCTTCCACTGGGCCATCAGAACTCTGAACTCCTCATAGGATTGTTACAATACTTGTGGAGCATGTTAGTTATTTTTATTGTTGCTATTTATTATTGTGATGTGATTGATGTATTTGTGGTTTTATTATTTGGAATATTTGGTGCTTTGCCTGCACTTCAGCTTGCACTGTGTACAGCCGTAGCTTTTATAATTTCATTGTACTGGTACAATAACAATAAAGGGAATTCTATTTTATTTTATTCTATTCTAACAGCTGGATGGGGCCTATCACACTCCAACTATTTTCAATAGAGGCACTCCTTTATTTAAAGGTATTTAGATGCAATACTCATAACCACCCACTGAAGTAATTAAAATCAGCAAGAGGTTTAAAGTAAAACAAGTCATGGTGACCTGTGTTTGTTTGAGTGACTGCTGGTTGGTTTTCTAAGGACAATGGATGATATGCTGTTCTGAATCTGTACAAAGAAGGTTTTATAGTCACCTGTGTCCATAACGTAAGAAGAGAACATTCACAATATGTGTGCTTACAAACACATACATCTAATCACATAAAGGTGAACAACATGGGTCCATGCCAGAAATACCCAGAAGTTATGTCACAAAAGCTTCTCATAGATAAATGATAGATAAACCACAGTTTGGACAGATTTAACACAGTTTTTCTAAAAGATTTTACAAAATATTTAGCATTTCTAATACATATAATAAATGTTAAAATAGCCTTCATTAGGCAAACAAGTATAACAACAAATATGTTTGGCCATAATCATAGTGATTAAAATGTTTTAAAATGTTCAGCTAATTAAAAAGCTTCATTTTCCTCGTGATGGCTGGATCCCTTTAGGCAAACTGACATTGCCTCATTTTTCTTGTTTTAAAGGAATGGCTTGAAATGTTGGCAAACAAGCTTATTCACCTTCTTGACAAGAGTTTAGATGAGAAATAGATACAGCTCTCATGTCTGTATGCTAAACATTAAGCCACTGGTAAACTAAGCAGCTGCTTAGCTTACCCAGGAAGTCACTGTACATGGTCAAAAATATAGTCAAGTATTTTACTATCCAACATTTTTACACATTTTTTTCTAATTAAAGAAACAAGATTAATTTGAAAACCTTAGAGGTGCTGTTTTTTTAAACATTAGATCTAAGCTAGTCAGATGCTGAGAGTAGCTTCATTATTTAATGGACATTTAAGAGAGTGATGTCAGTTTTCTTATCTAATGCTCCGACAGGAAAAGAGAATAACTGTATTTCCCAGTATATTTTACTATTGTGGTAAAGTAAATATTTCTGATTGGTCCTTTTTGAGGCAATGGTTTGCCTTCAATCTTTTGTGGTTTTATGTAAATATCCAGTGATGTATTGTTCAGTCAGAGTTGGCTAAGATTACTGTTTCTTATTGTTGCTGCATTTTTGGCTATTTTGCATAATTTTGCTGGGTTTGAAATACTTAAATAAGTTCTATCATGTTTAACCAATCAGCAGTATGTGTCAACTTCAACAGAGCTATGAAATTCACCAGTAAATTTACAGAATTATATAAGGAAAACTGCTGCATGAAGTCACATGTGGTGAGTCCAACAATAATGGAAAGAAAAAAAGTCTCCACATTGGTCTCCATGTATTGCAACTAACAGGTTGAACAGAAACTAATTATTATCAACCTTAATCTACTGCAGTAACTTCAGTGCTGTTATTTTGTGTGTAAGATGTTTCTGGTATTTTGCCCATTCATGTATACATGCAAGGAAACATGAGGAATGCAAAATACATGTTTACTTGTGCAAAAACTATAAACAAAGACAGGAGGTCTGTGAAACCTCTAATTGAAACCAATGTGGAAAACAACCATCATGTTACTTGTAATTAGAACCCACCTGTCTCCAAGTAGTGTTGTTGCAAATACAAGAAAAGGACAGTAAGACTATATGCTCCTCAGTAACACACCCCTATACTCCCACACAGCAGATACATCCACAATCTGTGACCACTGAACTGATTACAGACAGGATAGATAGTGTAATTGATCCCAGGTGAAACAATAGCAATTCTTCATAATCTAAGAGCCACAGATGCCAGAAAAACACCAGCGGTGGCTTTGTAGGTCCACATAAAATCCTTTCCCTGGAATGATAAAACAATTTTGATTTCTTTACTACAGGTGTAGTAAAACAATAAAAGTCAGTTTAACAATGCAGCTTTGAGTCACTGATATTCTTTCTTGTTAATCAAATATCTGACACCAAGGGGAGGCTCCAGCAACACGCTGTTCAGAGTATCTTGTATTCTGTTTGCCAAAAATAATATTTTTATTTATAGTTGTTTATAGGGCTATTGTTTAGAGAGTGGAATTTTGGAGAAATGCAATGTGCAGTCTGTGCTTTAATACTAACAAGAAGAATTTGTAACTTTCTTGATAATTTTAAAGAAGAAGGCAAACAGAATGCTACACAAGCAACCAGTCAAAGTCCATTTCAGGTTAAATACACCAACCTTTGTGTCTTTATTACAGTCATATACAGTAAATAATACTCTACTCTTCAGATATGATAATGGTATTACATCCATAGGCAAGCCATGTTTGTTGATTTTAAACATTTTTATACACAAAGGCAATTCAAAATCCTTAACACAATACACACAAATGGATAGATAAAACATTTGAATGCCAATTAAAACATTAAACCCTACTAGAAACAAAAGCATGAATGAGCTTTTCCAAATCCTACTTAGACAGAATGTTTCTCATTTTAGCTGTTTGCAAGATGCCAAATTGGTGATTTTGTTACAGCTTTGATGTGGTCGTTAAAATGTAAATGCTCATGAATGATTACACCAAGATTCCTGACACAGGCATTATTTTTTAGTGTCCTGGACTTAAGGTCATTACTGACCACCAGGATTCTTTCTTTATTTCCAAAAAGAATTATTTCTGTTTTGTCTTTGTTTTGTTAAAGGACATTTTGTTGCATCTAGTTGTTTGCTCTTTCAAGGCAGATATCATATAGTCATTTGGTGAGAGTGTTAAAAATATATCTGGCTGTCATCCGTGTAACTATGATAAGCAACATTACATTGCTGGAAATTTTGAAAAAGCAGAAAAAGCTGAAACTGCATGACATTATATTTCAGTTACTGTAATCTCAATTAGATTCACATATTTCCTTTTTCACATGCTGTACAATGATATACTGGCTTTAATTTCTACAGTGAAGTTGCTGAGTTCATGCGTTTCACATCCCCTCAATGACTAAGCACCAGCACAACAATTATCTGCTTTCATTTTTTAACTATTATGACAAGCTTGAAATGATCTTTCCAATCCACTTATAAATTCATTGCCAAACCATCCCTTTAAATAAAACACAAAAGAAATCTGCCAAATATTATTTATTTCCTCCCAGCTTGTTTTTACAGTGTCTGCAGTTAATTTACAGTGAAGTGTAAGGAGCAGCTGTCACTTTAGCACATGAATGGAGCCAGTTTAGTGGCCCAAAGGCATTGGACTGGATCAACGGCACAGGAGGGACAGCTGGGCCCAAGAGGACAATAGCACTCACAGTTAATCATTAATACTCTTAATGAACAGCAGCCAGGCACCAGAGGTTCTTTCGACAGTCTCTCTAGAGTCTAGACTATTCCACCTGCAACAACAGGACGCAGGCAGCTTTGGTTTGCTGGCTGACCCAAGCAGACACTTGCTGATTGGGGCCTTTAAAGGGGCTGCAGAAGGTTGCCTGCTGTTTGATGAGGTTTTCTCATCGACCTTGAGAAAATCATAACTGAATAAAATTATCTTGATAATCTTGTAAAGACAAGGGATCTGGACTTGTCTATTGTCCTGTCTGCTAAGTTAATCACCTGCTGGCTCTATATTTCCATTCTTAAAAGAATAGCTCAGTAGTTGTGAAAAGTCTTATTTGCTTCCTTGCAGAGATGTGAAGACCATTATACTATTCACATGTGCAGTTAGCTTGGCTTAGCACAGTCACTGTAAATAGAGGGAAACAGCTTCACAGTAACAGAATTTGCCCATCAACACCTTAAAAGCTTGTTAATTAACACATTATATCATGTTTATTTAATCTGCAAACAACTAAAACAAAAAAATTACAAATATATATATGTGTGTGTGTGTGCGTGTGTGTGTGTACATCCACATTGAACAGACTGACACAAAAGTGGTATCATCAACCTATCAATAACAGATTCTATCCATAAACTCCTCAGCTGTTACCAGAGCATGAGTTAAGGAGGCCATTAAGCAACCTGAGATATTGTTTTAAGATAAATGAGCTTCTACATGGGAGCAGATGTTGGCTAGAGGTCTCATTTGAATGTTAAACTGATCCTCTGTTTATATTTGCGCGGATGTGGATGTGTGTGTGAGAGAGAGAGAGAGAGAGACTGAGAGTGTGTCTGCACGTGGCTGTGTGTCCAGCCCGGCCCTCCCCCTCGGTAGAGGTGGCAGGTGTTCCTGTGTCCCCTAAAAGAGCAGGATTTTATGTCGCCTCCTCAAGTTAGTAGCTTGGTTGTCATGGCGATGCCCCAACAGAAAGAGGCTTGTGTCTGGGGGCTGGTGCCAGGGAGAAGAGGAGGAGGAACGGGAAGAGAGGAGAAGGGGCTTTACTTGCACCACACACTCTGGACTTCAGTCTGGTTTGACAAGAATGAGGATGCGAGGAAATCAAGTCAGAGGCACAAAGCAGGCTCAGATTGTCAGCTGGCACCATGTTGGCCTCTGTCGCTACACACAAAATGGTGCTGAAATATCAAGCTGCTGATGGGCGGATAAGGTGTGACTCACAAGAAACACTGGTGACTAAGTGATGCTTGTAAATCCTGACAATGGGACTGAGAACTTTAAAAGTAATCCAATATCCACACATCCTATCACATTCTTCCCCAGGTGTGGCAGCTGTCTGCCTGGAGACTGATGCTTATTATCACTGTACCCTCTGCCTTGTGGCGTGGACATCCCCCTCCATTATGTGGGATGTGGTATACAGGTCCATAATTAATCTCTACCTCTCTCTGTATGTGTATGTGTATTTGTGTGTAGATCTTTTGTTGTGTGTGTGTGGGTGGGTGGGTGATTGTAAGGAGATCTGGGAGAGATTGGGAGTCACCTGTCCCTTGCTGGCCTCTCTTGTCCCCCTTGGGAGGGCCATAATTCTTTTTTGGCTGGACTGATCAGCAGCTGCCACGTGCATGCGCACACAGACACACACATGCATAATGGCATACACATACTGTACAGACACACAAACAAAATGCATTTTCTTGCACAGCTCAGAGACAGAGCTAAAGACTGAGTTGGCCTCTTTGGGGTACTTAAAAGCAGCAGCACATTATAACTCAAATGGCCTGCTTTTGGTAACACTGGTTTGACCACAAACTGATGAGTATTGTGAGTAGCACTGAGTTCAGATGTCTGATTCCAGTTCACCTCTTGTTCCAGCTTGATATAATACTGTTAAAGGTGCACTAACTAAGGTTTTACACATTGTTTGATAAATTGAGTGACGTGATGGCTCTCAGCTTTACTACTGAGCTGGTTCAGACATATGATTAGGATGCCTCCAAGGCACTTTCCGTTGGAGGATTTCCAGGCACATCCAACAGTTTAAGACCCCGGGGTGACCCAGATTGTGCCTGTGGGATTATATATCTCATTTAGCATAAGTAAAACACCTTGGAATCTTCCAAGAAGAGCTGGAGAACGTTGCTGGGGAGAGGGGCATCTGGAATGTTCTGCTAAATCCGCTGCCCTGATGACCCAATCCCAGATAAGCAGATGAAAATGAATAGAATAGTACTTTGGGTCTTAGCGGCTGTTCTTACGGGTCTTAACTAATGCAAGGGGTTGCTGCATTAGTTTGGGGGGTTGCAAGGGGAGTGTTGTAGGTGTGTACGATATGGCCACATTGTGACCAGTCAAAGTAAGTGGCTTAGTTCGTGTTTCCAGCCTGTGAGTTTCCATTGTGTTTTGGTTAGCCATGCTGCTAATGTAGCCTACTTTACGTTAGCACCAATTTTTACTACCAGTGTATCGACATTGATAGATAAAAAAAAAAAACACACAATTTAACATGCAATAGCTTATAATTAAAATATATGACGTGTCATTATGATGCATTAACTGTGGTCCCAATCCAAAAGTGAAAAGCAGTGATGCTTGTGCTAACAAGGTAAACAAAAGAGTTTTCTTCCTGTCCACATTCCAACTGTCCCTATGTTGACTGATCAATGCAGCACCTTTGCCAGCTGGTGTCACTGTCCAGTGTGGCAAAAGTTGAACCAGATCGAGCCTTTTCACCGCACAGGGCTGCGGAGTTTTGCTGGAGCACCCAGTGGTGCTGGTGCCCACTGCAGTGAGCACAGTCCCCCATAGAATGGAGAGAGCTGCATTTTTTCACACATCTGAAACTCAGTCAGAACATGGCCTTAGTATTTTAATGTAAATATTAAGTTCTTGAATATTAAGCTGTTTTACAGTTCTTACCAAAATAGGTATGGAAGTGAAAGGCTATTATTAAATACTGAACTTAGGTTGATGAAATACTATCAAACAGCAGCCCACTTTTGAGTAATGAAAACTAACAGGAAAAAAAATCTTGGAAAGCAAGCAGCACTGTCCTCATAATTATGTTTGGTTTATTCTCTTTTCTCCTTGCTTTGATTCCATATCAGGTTTCACTTAATCCTGGCGAATGAGCAGTTCCTCCCTAACAGGCCTTTCACTGTCTTATCACAGCAACATTCAGACATGCAGAAAGGACTGCCGGCTTATTATCTGGCCTGTCCATACCTGAGGAACTGTCTGGACAATCTCTTTAAACATTTGACCACCCTGTTAGTGAGTTCACCTTCTTTTGGTGGGGTGGGGGCGGATCCAGTAGATTACCTTTAGTTCATGAAAAGAAATCTGAAGGAGTGGCTTTGTCAGGCAGCATTCCTCAACCCTACCAGCCCACGAATACTGAGATGTAATGCCACAGTGAAATGATTTCGGCTTTTCTGCAACATGTATTCTTTTTCTTAACTATTATTTAGGATTGTTAAATTATGATAAGGAGACCAGCTTTAATTGTCCCTTATAGAAAGACAGGAAAAGGCTTGTAATTAACACCAACAGTGGAAAGTATCTAATCAAATACTGTAGTGGAATACAGTAAGAGGTACCTGTAAATTATTTAAGTATTTCCATTATATGCTACTTTATACTTCCACGCAACAATTCAGAGGCAAATTGTACATTTTACATCAGAACATTTATCTGACAACTTTTGTCATTTCAGATTAAGATTTTACATTTTGTATGATAAGTTTATAAAACACAATAGTTTATTTAAGCTTTGTTCTTAACCTTTTTGAATTGTAAAGTCTCTGGTTGAAGCTCCATATCACCTTTCAGATGTCATTCCCTAAGTATCTGAGGCAGGAAGAGGTGAAAATATATATTTCACAATAAAGCTAAACTTAGAAAAAAAAGTCTAACATTTATACAAATAACTATAATAGTCCTGTGCACAGCCCTAGACAGTATAAATAGCTTCTTCCTTCTCCCATTGATCATTTCACAAACCCGCTAGATTTATCTTGTGACTCTCTGGAGTGGGTCAGACCCCTAGGTTAGGAATTACTCGAATAACCTACCGAACAGTAGTTAATTAAAGTTAGAAGTATGCCTTCATCATATATAACAGTGAAATGCTTCTCATACAATGGAAAGTAGGATTTAGAAAATCAGGACTTCAATTTTGTAATGAAGTGTTTTGTATAACAAATTTTGCTGAAGTAAAAAGTGTGAGTATTTATTTATTAACACATTATGAATAACTATATCAAAAACCAGCATTTATAGCATAAGTATCAAAGCAAAGTAGCAAAGTTGGAAATATCCTGATTAAATAACATTTTGGTGTATGTAAGTCACCTAATGCACATAAACACATCTGAAGACAAAAAGTCCAAAAATCAAGACCTGTTCTGGATCAGAGTGACTGCCTCTTGTCAAAGTTACAAAACAAAATGCTATTTTATGATTAAATTAAGCTTTAAAAAGTGTATTTATGTAACAGATGTTTTATCATTTAAATGAACTGTGATTAAAATCCACTGAAGTGCGGCTGTCAACTAAAGCAAGTGTATCAGAATTGTTTGATCTTTCATCGTGTCATCAGCTGCTTGAGAATAAAAAGCACAGGCTACTGTTGCTTTTTTCACAACTTCAAGAACTCCCGAAAGGCACAAGCTTGAACATTAAATGATATTCTGACCATGATGAAGCCAGAACATGACTTTCATAATTTGACCGTCCTGTTCCTGGCAGCTCTTCAAAAATGATTCCCCTGCACAAGACACCACAAACTGTGGAAACTGTGGGGGGAAACGCTTATGTGTCAGATATTTACAAATCAGTGAGTGTTGTCGGAAGATTATATGAAGCAGTCTTTCAGAATGTGTGTGCTTGAATATTTGAGGTGTGTGTGTGTGTCTCCTCTCTGTGCTGCACACAGTGAATCTAATTGGTTTGTTCTCCAACCAAATAAGAAGTATGCATGCTAATGTAGTCACTCTGGGGGATGGCTCTCATTGCTGGGCTCACATGAACAATGATGATGAAAAAATGTAAATGCCCACATTTACAGTAATTGGTCTGGGGCACATTGTCTGCACTGTGTGCTTTGTGATGCAAATGAATTATTTATTAACACATTATGAATAACTGTATCAAATGTTGGGTAGGGGAAATGGCCATGCATACTTCCATGTCATCCTCCACATCTTTTCAGTGGGAATCAGTGGATTCTACAAGCAGCATGCAAAACAGGTTTGCATGTACATCATATCACCAAGGGAATGTCCTTCCTCTGAATTTGTGTGTGTCGCCAAAACCTGCCTTCCACTGTAGTTATGATAGTGGGGCTTGGTTACAAGCCTGTATTTGACTGTTCATTGTGATAATCTGACATCAAGTCTTGTCATGTCTAAACTGTATGAAAGAGAATACAATGTGGAACACAAACTTTATGTCAAAGGTTGAAGAACTTTAAAACAAAAAAACTAAACAAGCAAATAAAAAAGAAATATTGTCTAAAATGTTATTTTGATTAGAAGATATTTAAATGTTTAAATTGAAGTTTTAAGACTTACTTGTAATATTTTTCTTAGATAATAAAACATCTAATTATTTTAGGTATAAGTTGTAAATAAATTATAGTTTGAATTTACACAAGAATTCATTTTAAGTAGGCCTACTGTAGAAAAGTTAATCATTATTATTATTATTGCTACTGTGGTTGTTGTTGTTTGCATCATGAACTGAACTGCAGAAATTCAGAAATCATAATTTGTTGTGAAATATCCTTATATTATGAAGTATATTCTTCCACATTTTCATATAAATTTTTTTTTGCCATCCTGCACACTACATGACCATAACGCCTGCAGTTTGGCATGGAGCAGGAGTCACCTTTTCATGCCAGAGGGCCTTGAACCTGACCCCTCAGGTCCATCCAGGGCGAGCTGGCCACACTGCACCCCCCGCTGACGCTTTGTTGGTAGTTGGTTTGAGGGAGACAGATAGTGTGGCCGTCCATCCAATAACCCTCCTCTCTCCCCTCCCGGATCCCTGCTGTGCTCCCGGTTTTGACACAGGAGACAAAACCCGAGGAGAGGACTATGAATGGTAAAGCACCGAGGAGGCCGAGGGAGAGCAAGAAGGAGGCGGTGTGCCTTTGTAGTCGGGGAGGAATGCGGAAATGTCCCCGCTCCGTGTCAAACCTCTCTGAAGGGGGTCAGGCCACATTCAGCCGGCGTGGGAAAGGCAGGCAAGCGGGGCTGCAGTTGCATGGGGATATATGGAAGAAAAAAATAAAACAGAAGAAGAAAGAAATGAGAAAATCCAAAGAAGAGCGTGGATTTGGAGGGCTATATCACGCGTTTGCCTTTGTCCTATGACCCGACCCCCCCTCCACCCCACACACACACACACATCCCTTCCCCTCCACACCCCCACACACAAAGTTGCAATGTGAGTGTGTGTGAGTTTTAGTAGCTACAGCCCTCCCCCTCCTCCCCCTCCCTTGTTTGAGTGTCTCTCCCTGGGTTGGTACAGTCTAAGAGATGGGGGGTTAGAGTCTGCACCGTCCAACTACCTGTGTGGCCCCCGCATGGTGGACAGCGGACAAGGATGCGTTTGATGCAAGGCATTTAATCCGAAACACGAATGCCCTCTCAGCATTTTATCGGACATGCCGACGTTACGACATTTTATTGACAACATCAAACAAGGTAAACAGTAAAAGCTGGGCGAATTTCTGAAGAATGTCATACCAAAATGTCTTTACGAGGCTGAAAATGTTGCTTTGCAATCCATTTTATTTTAAAAACCTGAATGCGCAATTCCATTATTTGTTCCAATAGACTTTAATTAGGCTATTGGAGTTCATGCACAATTACATTAGAAAAAATTAGAGGAAGTCATCTAAGCTAATGAAAACGTCTTTAAGACTCTGCTTCTGCAATGTTTTACACATTTAGAACAATTCCAGACTTGAAATTCGAGTTTTACAGTGTTTTAAATGGGTTGTTGCTGTAGGAAGTTAAGACAATGCAATCAGTAGACAGCCACGTGCTCGCCAAGTTTGTTTCGCCTCAAACAGAAAGTATGAAAAGCCAAGACAGGGAAAGCAGTTAGTAAAATAACCAACTAACTTAAAACAGCGTGCTTTGTAAGCTTTGTGCTGTGTGTTCTCTATAAACTTATCTTGTTTAATTTCCTTTAACGCAGTACGACAGTCCACATGAACATAACTTAAACAACACTGCATGCAAAATGAATTATTAAATGCGCCAGGCGGTTTATTTAATGGAAAGCTAGCATACACAGAGGCTAAAGATGGCTAATTTTAATCATTTTATATTACTTTGTGCTAGAGGTAGGAGGACATAAGTTGCTATGCGTAATAGGAGGAGGAGTGGAAGTTGGGACGCAGCGCAGCTCTTGTGTTGATAGTCGGATTTAAACATGATGACAGTCCTGTTATTGCCTACCTGGAGCACAGTTTGACCAAATCTGACAAAGATGGTGTCTTCCTTCATATGTATCTCCCTGTCATCTAGGCATTGCATGTGCCAACTTTTTTCTGTGAATATGCCTTTGTGAGAAGCTGGCTCGCCACCCTCGCCGGGATTCCCCGCAATATTTTCAACAAGAGAGGAGAAAAAAAATTCTGCAAAAATGGACAAAGAAAGTATTGGTACTCAATATGAGCCTGTGGCCGAGATTGGAGAAGGCGCTTATGGGAAAGTGTACAAGGCGAGAGATCTGAAGAACGGGGGACGCTTTGTAGCCCTAAAAAGAGTTCGTGTCCAGTCGGAAGAAGAAGGTATGCCTCTCTCCACCATCCGGGAGGTGGCGGTACTGAAGCAGCTTGAAGCCTTTGAGCACCCCAATGTTGTCAGGTAAGTGAAGGGGGAGAGGTGGCCAGCCCAGTGTGTGTGTGTTATGTACATGTACATAGTCTATATAACGCTATGTATGTATGTGAGAGGCAAAGTCTGGGAGAAATATTTGTGTACGAGACAGAGACACACACTACTTCCTTTTAAATAGTGTCTGGTGGAAACCATACTACCTCCTATGACCTTTAGGGTGGACCAACCCTCAGACTTCTACACTGTTTTTGTGTCAGACCTCCTTCTCTTTAACTGTTATCTGCTGACAATATGAAACGTGAGTTACATAACAACTAGCTGGTTACCACCAGTGTTAGACAGTAGGGGCACACATGTCAGCCCGGAACTGCCTCCATTTTTGTTGTCTACTTTCTTAGTTTCCCCTCTAGTTTGAAACCCCGCCCTCTGTTCTTGGTTATTGGTCAGCTCCAGTCACATTGGTCCACCTCATGGGTATATCTCTAAAAAGCTGAGCTCCACTCACCTTTAAAAATGAGTCTAATAATAGACACTTGATGGACACCAGACACATCATCCTTCCAAACTGATGGCTTTCAGTGTCCTTTGATTGACGGGGGTAAAGTGGGGCAGTGGTTGCATCTTTTAAATACTTCTTCTTTTTTTTTTTATAAATGCTTGAGCAAAACAGATCATGATCCCAATTCAATTTTGGATTAAACAAAAAGAAAAATCTAAATGTGATCAAGTAATGTTTTATTAATGTTTCTATTCAAAAGCATGCTGACAGGGCTGGAGAGTATTGATGAACATATATATGCTTGTAAAACTAGTAAAATTTTCATTTAGAATTGGTTTTATATTAGTTTTAGATAGATTATTATCTATCTGGTAATACAGACATAACATTATGACCACCTGCCTAATAATGCTTACATACAATGTGGCAGTTGGTTGGCACTCGTTTCACTCTCCAGCTCATTGTACATCTTCTGTGAATCCATTTGTTTCCACAGTTCTACTGTCAGGAAGAGCACAGATGTGTTGACCATTCAGTGAAAAACTTATGTAAAAGGAGTGAAAACTGTAGTCATGAGGAAAAGTAAGAGAATTTCTTAGACCAATTCAACAGCCTCCCCACTCTAGGTGTGATATCACCACTACAGCCCCCGACTCTTTCTCTTCATAGAGACCAATGGACAGTATTTCTCATTTTCAACCATTTTAACAAAGATTCAAATACATTTTAATCCTTTGAAAAGTACAAATGGAAGTTAAAAGTATAATCTACAGTAGGTCAACCTCATCATCAGTGAGCCATGGGCGTCCATGACCCTGTCTCCAGTTCACCATTTGTCCTTCCTTAGACACTGTTGGTAGGTACTAACTACTACAGACCAACAACACCCACCAAGACCTGCAGAGTGGGAGATACTCTGACCCAGTCATCTCACAATCACAGTTTGGCCCTTGTCAAAGTCACTCAGATCCTTACGCTTGTTCATTTTACATGCTCCTGATACATCAACTTTGAGGACTGAATGTTCACTTGCTGCCTAATATACCCCACATACTGACAGGTGCCACTGTAACAGTCAGTGTTATTCATTTCACCAGCCAGTGGCCATAATGTTATGGCAGATCGGTGTATATATTCAAATTATCTCTGAATAAATATTCTAATCTCAAGGGTCACTTATGAGCTTTTACAGACCATGAATAAAGTGAAATTGGACGCCATCACTTGATCCAAGAAAAGTTGTACTGTAAGTGGATTTGGACTACAAATAATGGTGACTTCCATTATTGGTTATTATTTGCTTAATTAATCATATTGTCCCTAAAATATCAAAAGAATTGAAAATAGCCCTTACAATTTCTTAAAATCAAAGATTTTCAGTTTACTGTATTAGAAAATAAAAATAATCAACTAAATTGTTTCAGCTCTAAAGTGAATGTTGTTCAGTTACTGTAAGACAGACTGGTTAGAAGTTACATATTGCCCAGTTGCTGTACTTCCCCTCCTCTCTGCTCTGCTTTCAGAGGCCATTTTCTTTCAGTTTTGTAAAGAATTGTTCACTCGGGTCAGTAGTCAGAAACTGCGTCATGTGCTGGCAGTAGCCAAGGTCTGTCCTTGGTACTTGTTTTATTATGGAATACAGGGTGCTTTGGGATTGAAGGGGAAGTTCTAAATGGACATTTCAGAAACATGGCCAGTGCCCTTGTGCCTCCAACTATACTTCCCCAGCATGTCGGTGAATAATAGAGGATAATGGTTATGGTTTTCTCTTATAATGGAATCACAATGGGGTTTGTTCTCATTGTAAGACAACTACATTAGCAAGTATTAAAGTTGTCTTGCCTCAGTTTTATTTGGTGATTAAATGGAGTTTGTTCACTACAGTGCAAGCATGACTTTGGAGACTATTCAGTAGCATTTGTTGCAATAAATCAATGCAGGAGCGCAAACTGTCAAGCTCATCAGAGGAACCTCACTATCCTCCAGTGTAGCCAGCCAGCATTATGTAGCAGCTTAGGCTTGGAAGAGTGCATTGTGGGCCTTCTGTGTGACTCCAGGCAACCCCTGGATGTTTGTAATGAGGCCCATTATTCATTCCATATGTTCAGCGTCTGCTCAGAGCCCCCATTGTAGCCCAACAATCGAGCTGTGAGGGGCGTTTAACCCCAGTGCTTGAAGAGGAGGACACCATCTATTCTTTGACATCATGCACAGTACTAGCAAATCGCTTCTCACTTATTATTCTGACTCCAGCATTGCCAAGTCCTGTGATTACAAGAATGTTGGCATGGATGTGTGATGCCTCGTTGGATTGGAATGAAAGAGTTTCTGGAGAGATGTAGTAATTTCTTTCTCTGCTTTGATTTTAAAAGTGTTATGTGCATTGGCTAGTTTGAGTAGGATCCTTATGAATTTATATATGTAGTAGATGTAGGTTAACCCTAAATAAATGTTATGACATTTTAAAGGTATCCCATTCCACTGTAATGTGTATTATCAACAGAACATGTGTGTCCATCAAAGCTCCCTTCATCTCCTCTGTTTTGATGAAAGGCTTTGCCTTTGCAGCAGCTCAATTCGACTTCCCATAGCACAGAGCATCAGAAGTTGTCATAGTGCTGGTTGAGGAATGTTGCTTGTGGTCCCCAGCTCTTTGAAGAGGACATACTGGATAGCTTTTTGTTTTTTTTTCAGCTTTTCACCAAAGCCTGCTATGGCAGGTCGGCCGACATAATCTGGATTCTTGGTTAGTTGCCTAGTGAAACACAAAAATAAACTCCTGTGCTTTGAATATTCAAGAGCTTTTTTAGAGTAATATATTTTTGGAGTGATCAATGTAGCCTACAGGAGATGATAATTATAGTCTTCAAAGCTTCTGTACTTTCTGCCGCAGGTTTTTGTAAGACAAAAATACTCAAGAGTAAAGACCCCGGGCTGAGGTTGTTGGCCTAAGATTTATGATTTAATGTCCTAGAATGGCTTATACTTTCCTGACCAGCCATAAAGCGGATAGGTTCAATTCTCAGCTGTTCAGATTTTGTTTACACAAAACAAAGCAAAGCATGAAAAATGCTAGATGCAGTGTTCCTGTTGTTTTTGCTATATCAGTAAACATTTTTATGACCAAACATTTTGACTTGCAGGAGATGCACAGGTATAACTAATAACTTTCATCATTCGTGATTAATGTCATTATTCAGACTTGTGTTTTACATGTCTCTTGCATTGTCTGAAATCACTTTGTTTGCTTTAAAGTGCACTAGATTTACTTTTCTATGTTATATTTGAGTGTCCAAGTGACTGAATAATGGAGGGAGTGATTTCAGACACATCCCATTCCTAAATTACATAAAAATGTTCATATCCCTTGAAAGAAAGAACTGGCCGCCCTTGAAGTGATGGCAGAGGAGATATGGTAATGTCTGTTAGCTGTGGTCAGGAGCTTTGTTACAGTGTACTGAGCACAGTTGACCTAATTACATCAAACATATTTATCTTCTCCATTTGTTCTAGGTTGTTTGACGTGTGCACAGTCTCACGGACTGACCGAGAAACCAAACTCACTCTGGTCTTTGAGCACGTTGATCAGGATCTGACCACCTACCTGGAGAAGGCCCCTGACCCAGGAGTACCACCTGAGACCATCAAGGTAACCACTGCCAATGTTAATTGACCGCCGCCCAGGAAGATAAACGCTGATAACTGTAAAGTCTATAATGGTCAGTGTAAGTGACATTTGTTTGCTTCACCATTAAAGTGAGAAACATATAAATAATATTCCTAGACATAGTACAAAACAAGTAAGGGCTTAATTTGAGAGATTATTTTCAGTTTTTATTTGAAATATAATAGAAGCTATTGGCTAATCCTCTGTGACTGCATGGCCACAGCTGTGTCTGTAAGGCATTGAGTGAGTTTTCTTGGCCAGAGACCTGGGGGACAGAGTGCAGCTCCCTGCAACATCAGAGGTGCCGGGGTGTTTTGAAGGGCAGCACATGTGGCAGATGGGCTCCAAATTAGAGACTCACTGCTGTCTCTATTTTCACTCTGCCCTTACACTCCAACTTTACATTGCATTACAGACAGAGACAAAAGGAAAAGTGTGTGTGTGTGTGAGAAACCAGATTAAAAAAAGTACAAGTACTCAAATTTATGTCAACAGTTACATTTCACAGTCAGCCCTCCTACTACTATTGAAGATGCAACACATTCAAACCACCACCATCAGTTTCTGTGATTCATTAAATAAATCTGCTGAGTGTCCACTTACATTTTGCCCAAAGGTCGGAAGTTGATGTGTCGCCAACTCCTTTCCTCTGTAACTGTTTTTCTTTATATTTTAATCTTTCCCACACAATCTCCTTTAAAAAATCTCTATCGTGTTTCACCCCAAGGTCTGTACAATACTGGAGAAGTACATCTCTATTTTTGGACTGCGAGGCCTCAGTGTCATATTTGAAACGGAGACCTTCTGGAAGCTACAGTAACCTTTGAATTTCACCCTAGGGCTGGGTTTATGTGTGAAAGTATTGTGTCAATCTGCAATGTTGGTTGAGTCAGGTAGAGCTCACCTGAGGCTTTCCCAGGGTTTTTGCTGAAGTTGACACACTACATATGTAGTACTGTAGTTTCAGTGGTTATCTCTGTGCTGTGATATGTCGTTGGATATTTTTGTGGCCCAACAACTTCTTTCTTCTAACATGGGCTATGAGCTGGAGCCATGAGGGGGACCAAGGACAATGGCGGAGTGACATGATGACACAGGAACCGTCATTTATTATTTCTGGGACAGTGGATACTGCACAGTAACCTCCCATCTGCCCCCTTCTCTCCAACAGCCTATTTTGCACTTAGGTTTACCAGACAACACCAGATTATGGTTCCCTGGCCAACAGTCCCAAATTTAGCATTTGTATCCATCTAATTAAATTCTTACCTATTTCAGGGGTCGCCCTTGAATACCCAAAACCCAGGAAAAACATTAACCTTCAGCCAAAGATCCTAAACTGAAAAGACCAGCATTTTCCTCAAGACCAATCTAGCCCCAGCATTAAACATCCAACCTGTCTGCTCTAGCCCCCACCCTCCACCACGCACTCAGCCATGCTGAGACTCAAGACCCACCACATGGTCACTGATGAAAGAGGCCCTCCTCCAGGAATCAAATGAGCTGGAAAGACATCAAGCTGCTAGGCTGCCCCAGCGTCAGAGCTCCTTGGCCGGGCCAGCTCTTGGGTCTCACCCGCCCTCCTCTGCCACCATCTTCCAAGCTTCTACAACTCCATTCTGTGGGCCCATAAAGGGGGAGGTTAATGAAGCATGGGGAGGGAATTACGCTAACTGGCAGATGTCTCATATTGTGCCTAGTTACAATAAACAATATGGCTGCCTCTGGTACATTTGCATAAGAAAAGGAGGTGCACTCAGAAAGCCATGTTTTGACTGTATCTTGCAGAGGGTTGACTACTTCTTTCCTGCTTTTTTTCAGGGTCTGATCTGTTGCCTTTTGTGTGAATTTTTTTTTTGTTTCCTCCTGACCAAGTTGTTAGTGGGACTTTTAGGTGAAGACAGTTGTGTGTTGAGCAACTGGAACGAACTTTGTGTTAGGATATGAGTTTGATCACTTCTGCACTTTGTGTAACATGTGGTCTTAAAAATTGAAGCAGTATTACATTAACTTTTTTCATTTCTAGTCTGTGGATTTCCTTCCTACAGGCTATGCTACAACTTACCGGACAGTGTTTGAATATAGCTGAAATATTTTTTGTTACACAGTTGTGAGGGTAATTAATACAGCTGAGAAGATGGCACTTGGGCCAAGTGAGCCAAGATTGTTTGTGAAGAGTCACACTTCTGAGGTAATTAGTGTTTACTAGGAAATGCTGCTGAAAGGAAGCACAGTGAAATGGCTAGTTAAAGCAAAGAGGAACTGTTGGAGGGGCCATGCTATTGTGTTAGCCCACCTTCACACACAAACATATACACACAGTGCTGCCCTCTTCACCAGATCATGCCTGGATGGAGGTGTAAAAAAGTATCTGTTTTTGCATCCTGCCTCCCCATGCACAGAGGGCACCCACACGTGCATGTGTCACACACAGAGATGTTTTCTTACACAACCTGAGGTGTGCACACACAAATGGAAATACAGGTACGCATGTTACATTAATACAGGTCTAGGGGGAACATTGAGTTTGTGTCTGTGTGTATACAAACACACTGACATTGCTCCCCATCTAACAGTACTGTGTGAGGCGCTCTGTCTCTGCCTCTATGACCAGCACAGCCCCACACCATTTGTGAATGTTTTCTGCTTGAGTGTGCAGACCTTTTTGACTCACTCACCAGCTGGTCGGCCAGCGAATGGTGCCATGGGCCCAGGTCCATTTCACTTGTGAGGTCTTGGTGGCAGGTTTGGAGGTGGTGGGGTGGTGTGTATGTCGAGGAGTTTTTGTGTTTTGGAAGTGGGTATACAGACTACGATGCAAGACACCCAGCATCCTTCCATTTCACCTCACGGATGTCTTTTCCAATTTTCATATTGTCGTTTTTAAACCACAGTTGGTTTTCTGTCAGACCAAGTAAATGTTAGGACTTTGTAAAAGTTCATTTTTATCTTTTAGCTTAACCTGAAATAATGCCTCGTAGACATTATTTGATCAAACAATCCAAACTGTAACTGTGCCAGAACCACCTGGCTACAATCTTTGTTATGACTTGTTATTTGTTTACAGGTGCCGGACCTGTTTGAGAGTGTTTCAGTTTGAAAAGAACAAGTCTAAGCTGGTTCTTGATACAGTTAATTCCTTTTTACACCAGTTTACTTTTGTTAGTGTGTTATGTATGTGGTGCCGGTGGCCATTTTCAACATTCAGCTTTTTGGTATACAAAGAAAATGAATGACCATTAACTCGAGCAGGACAGCTGCTGAGAAACAGACATCCATGCCGGTACTGAGTGGGGCCTCTCTTTGCCCCTGTCATTGGTGTGTGTGTGTGTGTGTGTGTGTGTGTGTGTGTGTGTGTGTCAGTTATCAAACATCTGCCATAGTTGACAAGAAAAGACACAGGCCTCCTCTAGTTAACTCCCTTCATATCACATTGTTTCAGTCTATATACTATATTTATATCTATATAGCAGAGGCATGTGTGAAAATATAATCAGACTTAACCATGCGGTCTATACTATTTGCTGAATCTCACACTGTGTTGTTTTATCATCACCCTAAACATTGTCATGGCTCAAACTTGGATCAACCGCATTCACACTTCACTGTCTTGGTTAGCAAAAATCCACCGGTCTCTCTTTTTTCCTTCCATTTTGTTGTTTTACAGGATATGATGTACCAGCTGCTCCAGGGACTGGACTTCCTGCATTCACACCGAGTGGTCCACCGTGACCTGAAACCCCAGAATATCCTGGTTACCAGCGGAGGACAGATCAAACTGGCCGACTTTGGTCTAGCACGCATTTACAGCTTCCAGATGGCACTCACCTCTGTGGTGAGTTATGGTATTTATATTTATGAACACAGTAGGACTCATCCAATAGTTTCCTACAACAGAGCAGCTCAGAACTAACAATTCCAAATGCTGGTGGCTGAGTGTTTCCCAGCTGATCAACAGAGACCCAAAAGTGGGTCACAGGATGTTTTAAGTGGGCCATAGACGCTCACTGACTTGGATAGGAGAATATTATATTTTCTAATATCTAGCAGCCAAGACCTTGTGAAGTTTGGACCCTGATACCAACTGAGCTCTGTTGCGCCTGTCTACTTTGGATAAATGTTAAATGCTACTTCTGGGCCCTTTTCAGCTGCTAAGGGTTGTATTCAAATCTCTGTCAGTATAGTTACTTACTAATGTGAACCCGATTCAGGTTTTTTTAGTACAAGCTCTTAAGACAGACAATATAAAAATTTAGTGACGTACTTAAATACAAAGAAACCTCATATAGTCTTATCACCTCTGTGTCCTGCCACACCTTGTTTTTCATAACTGGATTACCTCTTGTTTTCAATATGTAGACCATTTAATCAGAATCAGCTTTATTGGCCAGGTGTGTTGAACATGAGGAATCTGACTCTGGTACAGTGTTAACTGACCTTTAAAGTGTATTCTAGCAGTTGAGTAGTAGTACCTGTGTGTGTGTGTGTGTGTGTGTGTGTGCGCCTTTATCTTTTTACACCACTACATGCACACACCCAAGAACACGCCTTGAATTTCCCTCCCATCTCCAGAGAGTTAGATGAAAAGCGCCTAATGTGATGTAGCAGGCACTTACCGGGCATCAGTGGGTAGTTCAGCAGCACTAGGCCAAATAATATGGTTGCTCTGTGTAAAGTGAGAGCTGGGGGCCCCTGTGGCCTGTCTCAGGAATCCCTCAGTGGCTGTCACAGACAGGGATGGAACAGATGAGGAAAGACAGACACCCCTCCTTTCCTGCTATTGGTACTTTGATATCCAACTGTTGAGCTGTGGGCTCTGATGACCAGATAATGTATAAAGACAGACAGAAAGGAATCTTTGGAAGAGCTGAGAAATAAGGAGAGAAGACTTTTTAGATTAAGGTAGCCAGCTCAGTAGCTCTGCATCTTTTCATACGTCTTCATTTATGATGAAAGTGTTTTGTGATCTGCTTCAGTGTCGCACTGATACATGCACGTATGCCTTCTAGTGCCTTCACTTACCAACCAGACCAGACTCAACTTATCAGGTTCATTTGTTTTATGACTGATTTTTCAGGACATGGCTGGGCAGTTTGGATTTTAGCACAGACCTTCCTCCCAATGATCAAATATTGTCTGAGTATGGCACTAATGGAGATTTAATCAGACAGGGAAGAGTGTAGATGTTATTTATGAGTAGTATAAGTGACAAACAATGACTTTAACATGGTGTTGACATGGAATGGCTGACCTACTATCTAAAGTTACCCAGTAAGCAGTTCAGTCTTGAACATAAATACAATAGAAAGTGTATAATATACACAAGTTAATGTCAATGTCAAGGACCGTGACGTCGCCCGGCATGGCGCAGCCGGGGCCCCGCCCTGGAGCCAGGCCCGGGGTTGGGGCTCGAATGCGATCGCCTGGTGGCTGGGCCTCCCCTCATGGGGCCTGGCTGGGCTTAGCCCGAACGAGCGACGTGGGGACGTCCTCCCGTGGGCCCACCACCTGCGGGAGGATCCGTAATGGGCCGGTGCA
>NW_018128023.1:78311-78715 GCF_001952655.1 Monopterus albus | reverse complement strand
GGTTTTCGTCCTGGCCGTGGAACACTGGACCAGCTCTATACCCTCTTCAGGGTGGCGGAGGGTTCATGGGAGTTTGCCCAACCAGTCCACATGTGTTTCGTGGATCTGGAGAAGGCATTCGACCGTGTCCCTCGCAGCGCCCTGTGGGGGGTGCTCCGGGAGTACGGGGTCCGGTGCCCTTTGCTAAGGGCCGTCCGGCCCCTGTACGACCTGAGCAGTAGCTTGGTTCGCATCGTTGGCAGTAAGTCAGACTTGTTTCCAGTGCATGTTGGACTCCAGCAGGGCTGCCCTTTGTCACCAGTTCTGTTCATTATTTTTATGGACATAATTTCTAGGCGCAGCCAGGGGCCGGAGGGAGTCCGGTTTGGGGACCACAGGATCTCGTCTCTGCTTTTTGCAGACGA
>NW_018128023.1:76465-76621 GCF_001952655.1 Monopterus albus | reverse complement strand
CAGGACACCCTAGGCCAGAGTGCGTTGATCGACTTTGTGGTTGTTTCATCTGACGAGATATTGAGTCTGAGTGGGCCATATTCTCCATCTTCATTGTCGATGTGGCCGTTCTGAGCCATGGCCGTAAGGTCTCCGGTGCCTGTTGTGGTGGAAATT
>NW_018128023.1:65240-74704 GCF_001952655.1 Monopterus albus | reverse complement strand
TCTATGTCTCTCGGCTGGCCTGGGAACGCCTCGGTATTCCCCCGGAGGAGCTGGAGGAAGTGTCTGGAGAGAGGCAAGTCTGGGCATCTTTGCTTTGACTGCTGCCCCCGTGACTCGGCCCCGGATAAGCGGAGGAAAATGGATGGATGGATGGAAGTTAATGTTAATCTGCTGATGAGACATCAGAATAACAGAGCAGTTCATATCAGGGTTCAAACTTGAAGGCCATGCAGCTCGTATTTAGCCAAGTAGTTAGCAGAGCTCAGGCTCATCCGGTAGTGCAGCACCTGCCCATATAAAGCAAAAATAAACATCATTTGGGAAAGAAGGGTGACACACATACCTGTGCTGTTGTCATTGTGCAGCAGGAGGTGAGCAGCCAGGTACATTATCTGCTATATTTTCTTTACTGCATTAGTTCAGTGACCTATTATAGATTTTGCTGTATGCCTTGAGCAAGTGTGGCACGTTTTATTGTATTAGATCAATATTTTACTAAGGTAGCTCATTCAGCCTTTAACAGACTTGTTTTTCTTGACACACCAGGAAAAGCAGTCATTGTCACATTTTCAAACTGTATATATTAGTTTTTATGTTATAGTTATTATACATATTATGTGTACTATATCACAATCATAGATCCAAGGACGCCAGTCCAAGCAACACATCAGAGGAGTAAAAATAGCGATGATTCAGAATTTGTATTAAAATGTATTTATCACTCCAAATGAAATATAATAATGGAGTTATTGATAAAATTGTTATCAAAGCAAATTACCAGCTGCTTTCATTTTCAAGACAGCAGTTATAAGTACTGATAAGTGGCTATGTTAGACATATCAGGGCAGATTGTCAGTTGTGAATGTGTAAGTTCCAAAATTATGGACTTGTTTGTCAAACAGGTTTTTCTTTTTTTGAGTAATGTGTAAATGTAGTCCAGGCCCTAAACTGTAATTTGTCAGTATTATTATCAAGGGTACTTTTTATGACTAAAATAAGTATTTCCTGTCTATAAATTAATGTTTTGATGGATGATAACCAGATAACTGTGATGAAGATATAGCTAACCATATGTATGTAGTGTTACGCAATATGCAGGGTATGTGTGGTTTCACTGGAGGTTTTGTCTTTGACTTCATTTATGACTAGACGGGGACACTTTTTGTCAAGGGTAGAATACTAACTTGGGAATGCACCTTTAGATATGAGTGACAGTATCAAGTCCCCCAAATTACTCACGCACAAACAGAGGCACTTACTGTGAATCTGTTTGCACACAGTCACACACTCATTTCCTTCCTTGGTTATACAGATTGGGCCACAAAATGAGACGGAACGTGTATGTTTCTGTATGTGCGTGTCAGTGCATGCGTACGCTGGAGTAGAGCGCTGCAACGTGAGCACGGGATCTTCAGTTCCAGATGAATGTTCTGTGACTGGAATCCCCCTATCAGTCACACACACACGCACACACACGCACACACACACACACACACACAAACTCCATTCATCCATTCAGTGTTTCCTCTTGCTAATAAAAGCAGATAATCTACACTGTATGTAGCGCACATGTACACAAATACACACACAGTTTAAGAGGATCTTCCCCTTTGCCCAACAGACCAGCAGTTACTTATTTAGTCACCTAATGCCACCGTTACTGGCAGACAGATGGGCTTTGGAGAACTGCTGTTGCTTAAGCAAACAAGACACTTCTGTCTCACTTTCAAAGTGATTCATTTTGTACCTCTAGAATGACAATATGGCTGAAGTGCACATTTGCATAAAGTCATCAAAAGAGTCCCTTGCTCCTCTAGCTCCTTTTTTTTTTCCAGTCTCACTAACTGACAGTTTCACTTTTATTCGTTCTGCTGATGATTTACCAGCATTGCGTGAACTTCTCTTTTTGTGATGAATTTGCTTTCTCACCTAGCAACATGATAGTTGATATGTTATTGACAATAAATGTGGTCTGTGTGTGTGTGTGTATAAAAATGTGTGTGATAGAGTCTGGGGGCATTTGCACATGCATGGTTTCATTTGACCGATGGCCCCCATCGGCATAAGCCAGTTGCACATATTTCACCCTTGCTCAGATGGAGAGGGAAATAGAGGGAGGGAGACCACCCATTGGGTTGGTACAGGGGTCCAGATTAGGCTGCCCCTGCCAGTCCCTGGGGCTCTGTTTCTTTGTTGATCGTTTTTTAATAACCCCAGTTTGGCTACAGCCTCAATGCACTACCTTGAGTGACAGGCAGATGGGAATAGCTGATGAGTTAATCTGACATACCAGAAAAGAGTGGAGAGGGGGCTTTCTTTCTGCCCTCCCATTTGGCATAAAGCACTTTAGTATGATTTGTTTTGGTGGTGTTTGAATTTGTACAAAATACAAGCTAGGAGTCAGCCGTGTTGCAGAAATTCTTTTGTGTAATGCTGTATTGAAATAGGACCCATTAACAAACCAAAACTGGAGCAAATTGTACATATTTGATAAAAGACCCTGCTAGTCATTTACAGTATTGAGTTACAGGGTAATGGATTCAATCAAGCTTGTGTTCCTAAAACATCCTCCGGCTAATAGTAACTGAATTTGGAGAATGCTAACTTTAGCAAGGTTTGTTGCTCTTTACTTGAAGATTCCATGTTTTTCTGTCTTAATTACTAGCTCCTACATTTGTGAGGAGACAGAGGTTCAACATTTTGAAAAAACATAATGATAATGCACTTTTAAGATGATATATTGATGACAGGTGTGTAAGCATCCAGTCAGCTCATCACCGCATCCAAAGAACCCAGTAACATCAGAAATTGGCTGGTCAATACTTCACTGCTGAGATACCGGAAAATGCTACTTGATGAATTTGGAATGTCTATGCTGTCAGTCAGAATTATACATAAAACCAAAGAGCACACTTCATACCACAGTGTAATATAATCCTTTGCTTTTGTGTATTGATGAATATTTCACAGTCACCAACATAGATTGACCACCTGTCAAACAGTTGCTGTAGTAGTAGTAATTCATGAAACATGATGTCATCCAGACCAATAGGTCAAACCCCCACCCCATCCCAATGCACAGGAGTTGTGAACAGGTCTTAAGAAGGAACCCTTGGCTATGTAGAAAGACTTAGTGTGGCCCTCGATCTGGAAGTGACAGAAGGATAGAGGTTAAGCCAGGTGATGTTTTCAGTAGATAGCCTCTAGTAACCTGAACACATTGGTCTTTCCACTGACACATTGGTAACCATTCTCATATGTGGCTGAATGGATGATCTTGGGTTTTAACCCATTTCCACTCTCTTGAATGTCATGTGCATGTTGTTGCCTATCAAATTAGATTTGAAAATTCAAGGGAAATGCCACCAGATTTTAATGTTGGCATTTGTTTAGTTCATAACCAAAATAAACTGAGGAATTGCCATAATTTATAGGAGACGATGAAATAAGTTTATTTGCGGAGAATAATTTTTTTTTGTCTTCCCTCATGACTTTATTTTCAGTCTGTTACTGAGTTTACATTTGTACAAACTCGATCCTGTTCAAATCTTGTTTAGTGGATAAAGTACTTTACTTACATTTACATTTTCTTGCATATGATCATATTATCCAGTTACTATTATTAGCTTTTTAAAAATAGTATCTTCTGACCCAGTCTGTATAGTCAATGACATGGTTTACTGTAAGCTCTGTTGCTTATGACATGCAGAGGAGTGACACTGTTACCTGATCAAAGGTATTTTCCCAGTTCTTCCCCTTAGTTCCCTCTGTTATAGCCCTCCCACTATGTTTACCAGAATAAGATACCCATATCTCAGACAGTAAACAAATTGAAACCAGATTTCCTGCTCACGAACACAGTCAAACAGAACACAGGCTTTTTGACATTGCAAAGATTTCAAGAGAAGTCAGATTCTATTTAGTCTGGATTTGAGAAAGTGTTTCTAATATTTGAGCCCTTGTTTGGCTATGAATATCAGTTTATACCATACATGCAAGCATTAGCAGCCTGCTGTCCCTAACAGTGTAGCAGAATTCAGAAACAAAGGCTGATGAAATTGTGGTTTCTCAGTGGGGACCCAGGATGAACTCAGCAGTCATGTCTGTGAAGCTGTTCGTTTGCCAGACAATGTTTTCTATGCTGGACACACAGAAAGAAAGGAGGGCAGCAGCAGATAGAGGGAGGTGGGGGAAAACCCTTGCAGTGCACGCAGGAGAGCACGTGCAGCACACTCTGGGAATGTTTAGATACCTCCTCAAACGGCTCCACATGGGAAAAAGGAAAAGTCACCCTCTATGCTTTGACTGCCGTCGGCTGGAGCAAAGAGGCTGGCCCCAATTTGACACAGGCAAACATACACAATCCATACACATATGAACAAGGATATACTGTGCATATACTCATTCAAACACAGATAATCACATTGTCACTATTTGTACACACACAGTGCAAGCCTTATCTGATTTTTCTTGCGTGCACCCTCCCGTTATTAGTGTCCCCCCCCCCCTACACACACAGATGCACACTCCTTTGCAGTTCACTGTATGAACTGTTGATGGTTTCCTGGCATTGCTTCATGTTGGGGAAAAGGGATACAGATTAGTGTGTATGATGTGAGTGCACATACATGCACACACCGACATCAGGATATTAAAGCCTTGTCTGTACCAGCGAGAGGAAGAGAGGAAAAAAAGAGAAAAAATTACAGCATATATCAGGAATTTTCCAGCTAATGATGTGCGGATGTGGTAGCACTGGAGAGAGAGAGCCACTGACTGTGCTGTCTTTGTTTTGCTTGCTGAGGGCCCCACGCTGCATTCCTGTTCGCTGTGCATACTTTGGCAACAGTTGCAGTGCCTTTTTTTTTTTTAGCTGTTTTATTGTATATAATTTGTGTGGAGCTCTTGCACTTTTCTTTCTGGCCCTGCAGCTCTGCTTTTAGCCTTTGTCTCAGTCTATCTTTCTCTCTCTCTCTCTTTCCTTATTTCCTTTCTTGTCTCGGGTGCAACGGTATTGTGAATGTGAATTGTCCTTTTTGCAGAACAAGAAAAAGAAAGAGGGAAAGTGAGAGAGGAGTGAAATAATGGTGTTTACAACATGGCTGACTGCTGGAGCTTTGAATGGGGCCTCTCTGGAGACACAACATCACAGCCACAGCTCCACTGTACTCTCTGAGTGCATATATTATTATAACATCCACTCTGCTTCTCCCATATGTGGCCTGCCTATACACTCTAAAGTTTTCCTCGGCGATTCACTCAGGATGAGTTTAATTTGTGGTGAATTGCTTTCAGGAATGTAATCAAATTTTAGCTCAAGGCCTAAAGCATAAGACAGTCAAACCAAATACCTGAGGGAAGAAACTGCACTGCAAAAAGTTAAAACTTCCGTTCAGGGTTGCTCATTGATTCAGTTAAAATAGTCATTTGGCTAAAGTGCTTGTGTGTGTGTGTGCGCATGTGTGTTGATGGTATGTCAGTGTGTGCAGTGCTGCTCTTTCATCCTGGGCTTCCTCAGTGAGAGGGAATGTAAACACGGGCCCATGGCCAAGCGCCATTAGACCCAGTGCATCTGGCGCTGCAACCCTAAGCCCTGGCCTCAGTCATACTCATGGCACTGGGTCACTCTGAAGGTACACTTTGGAAGTTCACATGGAGGCTGATAGGAACATGTCTGTGTCATGGTAGTGGTGGTGGGAGTTGAGGAGGATAAGGGGGAAGAATGTGGTTCTTGACTCCATAATTTGCTCATGATAAGTATTCTTTTGGTTTGTTACCACTACAGTCTTGTTTTTGTACTTTTGGCTGTCATTTCTACCAGCTGTTATTACTTTGTGCATTCATGTCTGTCTGTTACATATGATGCTAGAGAGTGATTAACTTTTCCTAATATAAAGCCTTTAAACACTGGGAAGTGGCTAACCCAGCTCTGTCTAAGGTCAAAGCTGAACAAAATCATCCATACACTAGACAATAATTTTATCATTCTCTTAACCTTGGCTAATGTTGGGGTTTGTTTAAAAATTTCATTTTAGTTCATTTAGCATCCTGTGTTTTTTGACCCTGTGATAAAACACAGAGGCAAGAAATACAAACTGCCTTCTAGAGATACTGCTGCATTCCCAGGTCTAAGCAATCGGCTGAATACATTGTCTAATCACAGATAGGAATGGTGGCCAAATCTACACAAGTCTCTTGAGTCTTAAGTTGCAATATACTGACATTATCCTAACCATCGAACACATGCTGCAGATAACTTACATACATTTGCAGATGCACACAAAAGCATTTTCGCATCCAGGCAAAACAGGTGCTCTTTAGTCATGTGCAGGTACTGACACCCCCACACTCGCATACATAAACTCTATTGTTTTACTCCTCCACTGTACCTGCATAGTGTGCTGATGGCACAGGTCAGGCAGGCTTGGAGGTCTGGCCCAGGAGGTCTGGAGGTCCTCTGGGGGAGAAGAAGCCATTTCCTCCTCCAAATGGATCAGGGAGCTATAGCAGCAGTGAGGGCCGAGGGTGGTGGTGATGAGGGGGAGGATGCGCTCATCTGAAAGGAATTCACAGAATGTTGTCCTTTAATCTGGAGTCAGCCTTGCTCACATTCTGTCTTTCTGTCTTACTCTCTCTCTCTCTTTTTTTCCCTTCTTCAGCTTTCACTGACATCCTCTGGCTTCTCTTTTACCATGAGGAAGGGAAGACAGGTGCCAGATAGGCAGAGAAATGGACTGAAAATGTAAAGCAGCCAGCCTAATACTGTACTAGTGCACAGTTTAGGGCTGACTCACTGTCTCTGTTTCTGAGTGTCCAATAAATTATATGCATGAGTCTGTATTTCTGTTTTCATGCAGCCTAGACAGAGGAGGGGATTGCAGGAGTGGGTAATGAAGGAATATGCGAAGCACAACAGAGATGAGAAGGGTGAGAAAGAGAGGCAAAAAAGAAGAAGGAATGCAAATGTGGATGGAAAGAGGAAGGGAAAGGGCCGAAATAAAGCAACGCTGCAATTGAGGAATGTCCTTTTTTTAAAATAACAGGATATGTTGTTATAACCATCTCATTGAGTTGTCGCATTGTGCGTTGACTCTTTTGTCAGGTTAATAGTTTTGAGGTATTTTATATAACTTAAGGCTCATGTATTTATAGAGAGCATGAAACTGTGTGTGATTCAAGTGCATTCATGGATATTACAGGCTTCCAACTGCTGTACATAGATTTTACTGCAGTTTAGTCGTTTTATAGGCTTGTGGGCATAGAGCCATATAGAGAGATTTTATAGAAAAGGAACCTGAGATTGCAGCAAAAAGGAAGGAGGTAGGGAGGAAAGGGTGAGGAGTACTGAGTGGAAAGCAGTGCTGACAGTACTGTTTGGATTGTTTGATTGGAAAATTAAAATGAGCACACTGAAGCTCTTAATCTAAGCTTTGACATAAGCTATTAAAGTAGCAGACTAATATAAATTGAGAAACGGCATTATACTTTTTTGAAAATGTATTTTGCTATTAAAATCTTGATGGTTGGCACTTGTGTGTAAGTGACTTATGGTGTTGTAAATACAGTCCCCAACAAATGCACTATATACTACAGTATAACCTACACCCAATTGGTTTAGCAGCAAGTGTCACAGAGTAATAAAGTAGTATAACACAGTCCAGTGCATTACTGGTTTGGTTTTGTTTTTTCACAATGCTCGTTGACAGACAGAAAACTATAGATTTATAGCATGCTGCTTTAATTCAGGGTAGAATAAAACACCACTTGTCATAGATGCACTGCTGCAAAAAAAGGTGTCCTACACTGCAAGCAGTCAGGGAGTCATTTCAGACTGCAATAAACCTCAACACATCTACCTTCCTGGTGTGTCTCTGAATGCGTGCATGTGTGATACAATATATATGCCTTAATGTGCAGTTGTGGCTAGGTTTTCGAATAACTGATGCAGATATAACCTGAGCTCTATGTCTGTGGTTCTTCCTAGAAGGCTCTGAGCTTGTGTTTGTACAAGCCCAGACTCTAGAACTCTGCAGGGCTGCAAGCTCATTGCAGTATATTGAAATTACAGTCATTGATGTCTGCAGCTGCAAGAGGCAAAGGAAGGTGCTGATTGGGCCAGTTGTCACATATGTATACATCTTTATTTGAAAGCAACTTGGACATGTAATGAACTCCAACTTGATATTAAGATGAACACTTGTAGAGAACTTAAAAGTCAAAGAAAGTTGAACAGATTCCTACAATGAAAGCAATGCAAGCTTGAATATTCTTTGTCAAAAAACATCAATGGTGTTTTGTTGCCTGACTTTATGGGCAGCTATGCTGATCACGTGGCTCAGCCAGCTAGCCTCAACTTCCTCCCTATTTCCACTGAAGCAGGAAGCAGGAGATGAGAACGTATCACACATCTGCTAAACGCGGGCCCCGGCTCTATTAATAGTGTCATTCAGTTTAGAAGAAAAAATGTGACCAAACTTTTTATTCCTCTTATCAGTCTCTGTTAAATGCCTCACTGAAGAATTCCAGTCGGGGGTAATTTTGGGTTAATTTGCAAGTTAGCTTCAGATATCCATGACTTCTCCTTTTGTTCTGGATGATAGGTTACTTTATGGGAGGTGGTAATAATAGGATTATTCTGCAGAAACTGTTATCTTCATCACCAGTGGCCAACATCCTGATGTTTCCTGATGCTAACATTCTGATGTTTAGCTTATAATATTTACAGGTGCACCATCATAGTTTAGCCTTTTAGCATAACATAGCTAATTGGCACAAAATGCAAAGTACAGTTGAGGTTAATTGTAATCATGAAGCAAGATGAGACTTTGTTTGATCTCCAGAATCATTAGCATCTACCCGAACCATGAAAATTAGTGGGGATTTCATGGCAATCCATCCAATAGTTGTCAGTATATTATACTCTGAATCATGAATTTTCACCTCTCTGTGATGCTAGACAACAAGTCAGAGGATCACCAGAGTCATTGGGATTCTTTGTATTTTTGTCGATCACTGACTGACATGTAATACTGAAATCCAACGTTCCCTAGTGAAAGAAATCCTAGCCAAAAGTCTCTAAACCATACAGCTGTTTGCCTGCTAACTCAGTGCACCTTCTCATGAAGCACCCAAGTGCCTCTTTAGTAGTTCATATTTGGCCGTTTACATCCTTTGAGGATCATTGCTGTCACCCATACAAAACATGGATAACATCGAATCAGGGTGTCATTTTCTCATAATGCTACAGAGTCTAAGCCATCTAATAAGGATATCTGGGTGATATTGCACTCTATTTGCTTAAAAACATTCAGCTTTGATTCTAAGATCCTGATAAGTGCTCTGCAGTGCCTGAAGGGGGGACTGCAGCCAAAAGCTGCTGGAAAAATCTGGAGTTTAGGAAAGCACCTGGAACCAGTCCACTCTCTTACTAGGGGTCACTGAGTTTTGTCTGGAGGCTTTCCCTA
>NW_018128023.1:56379-65213 GCF_001952655.1 Monopterus albus | reverse complement strand
ATGGCTGCACATACACACACTCAGTGCTCCCACTAGAGTTACAGGGACAAATTTGGAAACCATGCTTAATGTGAAGTGGCACAAAATGGCTGCCATTAATAACTCAGGTGGGTGCAAGGTTGCCTTATGCAAGGCAGGAAGTGTTGTTTCCTGTTTTGGCAGGAGGAAGGGTCAGGGCGGGGTGCTTGATATCAGTTCAGTTCAACACGCTATCATATCTCTTACACATGCATGACATCTGCAAGGTTTAACCCAGTGAAACGGTGTATTGTAATAGGTAGCACTATGTAAACACACATGTAGGAACAATATTGTGTGTCACTAGTGGATTGCTGTGAAAGAAACTGTATGTGATACGGGTACACAAAAACTGCAGCTGGGAGTTGTGTCCTGCCAGGTATGATTTCATGTCTTGTGTAAGCCTGAGATGGGGGCAGAAAAGCATTAACCCTGTGTGTGTGTGTGTGTGTGTGAGAGAGAGAGAGAGACAGTGAGAACCGTGGTGACATTCATTTTGTGCTGCTAAATGTGAAGAACCTGGAAGTGATTTGTGTCCGTAAGTCATTGTATGTATATTTATACCATAATGTCTTAATAGATTTCTGCTGTGTGTGTCTTATAGGTGGTGACATTGTGGTACAGAGCCCCAGAAGTGCTGCTCCAGTCCAGTTATGCAACACCAGTGGACCTGTGGAGTGTTGGCTGCATCTTCGCTGAGATGTTCAGGAGAAGGTGAGGGCTGCAGAGAACTCAAACTGAACTGGAGATGTTTTGACTAAAATAGCAGTATGATTTCTCAAACTGACTAGTCCACTGGCACACCATTTTATACTTCATCATCTTAATAGTGTATTTTGTGCCAGTATTATTGCATGGTAATCAGACTGAATTTCCTCTTCATTTGATTTCATTCAGTCTGCTGGTGTGCTCTTGTAAGCTATTTCTGTTTATGTGGCTTTTTTATTATTGCAGGGTTTTTTGGCAAAGTAAAATGCATCTCCATTCTTTATAATACCACCTACAAATTTCTGAGTGGCAAGGTGATTTTTCCAGCCAGAGTAACGTTCCTGAAAGAGCACTTGACCTGTTTCGGTCAATTTAAAAAATGTAGAGGTGCGCACTAATTTATAGGTCTGAAACCAGGTTACCGCTAGTTACTAAGGGTGTAAGGATGCATATTCATAAAACACTGTTACAGTACAAGACTTACGGTTTGGTGCAGATGTGTAATGAATGCAATTTGTAATAGTAGTTAACAGAAGACTTGTTTTGCATTGCAAACTTTTTTTTTTTCAAACGGTGTTCCCACACAAACATATTAAGTAGCGTACCAGGATGCCCTCTGGTTTAGCATAGCCAAGACTCGAGCAAATGTCAAGGCCAATGCAATCGAGTAGCCAGAACTAGATCCTCCCTTATTGCTAAGGTCTCCTGTTTGGGAACATTTTAGCTTCTCTGTGAAATGCAAAAGTGGACAAAGACACGTGGATGTCATATTTGTTTATTGCACTGTGGTCCACCACTTAACGTGTTTGTTCACTGGTGATTGGGTATGTTTTTGGTAACACATCAAACTTGCTAAATCATTTTGAAATGACACCACGTGAACATGAATATCACTGCTGCAGGAAAAAAATTAGTGTAGTACAACTGCTGCTTCCTTTCCCTGGTCATTGAAGCACTTTTTAGTGGTAGTTTGCAGCAGTATTCTATTTTTTATTCAACTTTATTTTTATATATTTTATCTATTTGTGTCATTGAAAATTTAATAATAAAAGTTATAAACTGTTGATGCATATAAAAGTTCATAATAAATGACAACCAATTTTATGACTTTTTTGTGTACCATTACACCCACTATTGTTCACACATTATTTTAAAATTGTCCCTTCATTTATTCACTGTTGTCTCTCACTTCTGCTTTCACAATAAAATCACAGTGAACATTTACAATTCACCAACTGACATGTTATGAAAACATTTGAATGGCATGCCATTTTTTTACAGAAAAAGTCACACGTTCACTGATCTGCATCAGCAGTATATGGTTACTACATACAATCTGGCTTTTAACCCACCATACAAACATTAATGTGTTTTTGTGAATTGAGTACAGCAGCTTTTCTTGTATCCCTTTCAGCTCAGTATGAATTGTAGCCTAATTGTACTCTAACCCTTTGTCACATTAAGGTGGTTTGATATACTGTAGAAAATGAAGTCATCTAAAACCCCTGCAGGTTTGGAAGAATATTACTTACCCAATGCAAAGTGTCTCTTTTATGTTAATTTATAGTACACCCCAATGCAGTGATAAAGTAAGTTCTGAAATTTTCAGATTATACAGTAGGAGTCATTGGAGGTCGAACAGAGCCTCTCTTACTGTAGGTTTACCACAATTACTGTTAAAATAGATTACAATCGGTGCCCCACAGCGATGTTCATATATTATACACATTCACATACTTATATCCTTGTGACTAGGTCTCTTATCTGGAGCTGATATCATTAAACACCATCTGCCATTCCTTCTTTCCCCTAAAGTGGTTTCACTGTTTGCCTGAATACTGTTACAGAGTATATAGGTGTGATGAGATATCCCAGATTCATGGTTGATAAACTTGCCTTAACTTTTCTTCTGAATGTTGTCCACATTTAGCTGTAACCCCAGTTCCAAGGCTGCTAGTGTTACATCTGAAAGATGTTTTATGGTTAATACTTCATCTTAATTTTTTGAGAAAAATGAACTGCCATCATTACAGACACAGTTAATTGTGTGTTACTTAAATTTCACATCTTTTCTTCAAATGGCACCTGTCAGATGTGTTGTGAGCAGTGAGCAATCACATTTCAGTTGGCTTATCAAACCATTACAGTAATGGCAGGCTGCCTGCTGTGGCTACAGTATGCAAGTCAAGATTCTGCTTCTTGGTATAGGTATTTGTCAGTTTGTGGTCTAACGAACGAACACACTGAAGAGCCAAGCTAATAACGGATAATTTTTTCAAAAAAAAAAAAAGGGGTTGGTCCAGGGCAAATGGACAAGTGTTGTCGTCACAGCCACAATCTAGTGTGTAGAAATGTGTGAACTGGGGTCTAGCCCGCCTGTAGTGGCGTGCTCTGGAGTAGAACAGTTTTTCTGAGGTGGGGCTGAGTGCCAGAAAGAGCAACCCTGCTTGTAATTTATGCTTCCTTCCCCAACCGTCCTCACACCCCACCATGCACAGCAAGATGCAATGGTCCACACTTTGCATGTGGCACTCTGTGGGATTGTATAGGCTTTAGTGTCAAAAGGTGACATATAGTAGTGTAGTATACAAATTGGTGACAGAAAATGAGAAATATAATGAAGGCAGATGTTTCCATTCATGGAATGAATGGGATTGGTTTCTGGTTTGATGAGTACAAAAAAGTGAATGATGTTATTGATAGGGATGCAATGATACCAAAAACTCAGTACAATATTGCCGTGGTAAAACGTCCTCAGTACAATATAAAAAAAAAAAAATGAAGAGACACATAAAGGTGAAATCTGTGCTTTCCCAGAGGTGTTTTTCAAACAACATGGTCTATTTTTTTTCATGAGAAAAGACTTTATGGATGGTTACTAAGTGATTGGTTTTGCGTATGTTCGTCCAGTTTATTTGCCCATCTCTGTTAAAGTGTTACACACAGTCGGGACATTGCCAAATGTATCTCAGTCCTAAGCGGGGCTAGTATCGCCTTTGTCTGGTGGTATTTGCAAGTTGTTCATAGTTTCTTTTTCACCCCTGTCATTTATAGAAATAGGAAAAGGGAAATGCTGCCACACATTATCTCTAAAAATTGACAATGGAGCATTTGCTATGTTAATTTGAAATTCTGTGACTAGCATGCAGTTAAACTAACAAATAACCATCATCATAGTCCCATATATTATCGAGGCATTTTTCTATCATGACATTACGAATTTACAAATATTGTAATTGTATTGTTCTGATTCTGTTACATCCCTAATTATTGCAGTTGCAGTCAGCAGATGTCAGTCTAATTAAATACAGGAGACATTAAAATATAGGAGAAAGACGTGAGATAACACAAAATGAGGGACGAAGAGAGAATTTCTTTGAAAATTGGTGCCATGTTGCATTGAACCTGTTCTGGCAACTTGTGGTGGACTAGTACCTTACTAAGATGTTTTTTGTTGGGTTTTCCCTTCATTTGCCATTCCTTGGTATGAAGAGCGCATCTGGCCTAAAAATGTGTCCCTACAAAAAGCTGTGTAAAAATGAGGACAGAAGTTTGTTTTGTGCAATTGTCAACTACCACATTCACAAACACCGTTTTCCACATTCAGTCCTTTGGCACACAGGAGTGTTTGCTGGGATATCCAGACAAAACATGTTCTGCTGGAATGTTGTTGCATCTTCTCACTCTGTCTTTTTTAAATATGGCTGGTGCATCTGGGCACCAGGTCATGTGTTAAAGCCTCAAGAGAAGTACAGTAGGTTTCAGTCAGTCTTTCCAGGGGCCCAGTGAGCAGCTTTTGTTGTGCATCACCCACTATTCCTCTGGCTGTTTAACATGTAAGTGAACATCTTACTAATAATCAAGAATTACCATAAACATTACATGTCTGCTATGTACAGAAGATGTCTGTCTCTGTTCCTTTAAAAGCAGGCACACTCTGAAGTTGCTGGCAGTCCTACCTTGTCTGATAGCAGTGTGTGTGTGTACAGTATCTGTTGTCTGGGTTAGGGTATTTCTCTCACCCTGACACAATAAGCTGTAAAAAGCTTTGGTGTGTCTATATGTTGTGTCTTCACAGTCTGGCACCTTTCCAACTTTGCCTTAAGGCGGAAGGCAAGCCAGAACCCTTTGATAATTGTGAACACAACATACCCCCCACCCACACACATCCACCTCTCAGTCTCTGCAGGTGATTAAGATGCCTTTTTAAAAGGCCACCTGTTAGAGATTAAAGGGCACCTGGGAGAAACAGTGAAAGAAAGCACAAGAAAGTGATTGAGGGGAAAATGAACAAGAGACGATGAGAAAACAGTTTGCTGGTTTGCAGTTTTATTGAACTGGAGAATATTACTGTTGACAGCTCAGATACAGAAAACCAGATGTCCTCACTGGTGATTTAATTAATTGCCTTTAAGAATGTGCAATAATCAATCAATAGTTTTAACATTTGCTGGTTCCTTCTCACATGAAATGCTTACTGCTTTTAGGCTGTTTTTATATAATTGTGAATTAGTGATGTAACCATCTATAATTTCACGATATTTCTTAATACCGTCATGGGACTGTGATGGTAACTACCAGGATTATTACATATAGTTATTTTGCTAATTTAACTGCATTCAGGTTGTAGAATTCGAAATGGACATAGTGGATGCTCCATCGTTGACTTTTACAGCTGTTAAGTGGCAACATTTCAGTTTTCCCGTTTCAAGAAATAACACAGGCGGAAAGGAAACTGACAAACGCTGAACAATTTACAAAGACAACACTAGGCCTGTTTAGGACTGAAACAATAATAGATATACCTTGCAGAAACAGCTGGGAAACCACTGTGCAGAGCACTTTAATGGAGACAAGCAAATGAATGGGATACACATTTGCAAAACCAGCCACATAGCAACCACCCTTAAAGTCTTTTCTCTTGAAAAGTAAACCATGATGTTTGGAAAAACACCTCCACTAAAGCACAAATTTCACTTTTATGTGGCTTGTCCCAGCGTAGTTTGGCAACAGGAAAAGTAAATCCTGCCTAAAAACACTGATGGTTCACTCTGAGAGTGACAACTTTTGTTTACAACGTCCAACTGCTACAATTGTATATTTTATTATATTTCATAAAAGGATTGCTCCTGACTGCTACGCTATACTACTATTTGTTTTGCAATTCAGTCATTCAGTGCCAATGACTATTCATGCCAAGTTTTTGCACATCCTTAGGTCATGGCTGGTAACCTCTATATTAATAAAGAAGAAAAGCAGCAGTACTTTAAATTAAAGGTTAGGGATGGCAGTTCTTTTCACAAGCATTTTTTGTTACGTTTCTTGAGTTTGATCCAGATGGCAATGAATACATTATATGCATTGAAAACATTAAAAAAAATTCTGTCATCTGCAGGGTTGAAAAATGCCTGACCAATAATTTTACTCATCCCAAGCAAAACAATTGGATTGCCTACCTGCCTGTCACCCTACCTCCTACTTGCACACACTCTGCCTTTGCACTCAATGTGCAAGCCAGGAATCTCCTACAAGGCACTGTAGTTGCAGGCAGAGCTGTTGCCACTCTGTTTTACAGCTAAAGCTAGCAAGCTATGGCAGCAGCTTTTATTCGCAAATGGAGATTGTTATTACAGGCTAGGCCTTCTCCTTTAAGACATATAGCCTTATAGGTAATGTTGTTGTTGCCAGAAGTTGCTACCTGCATGCAGTGTGTGTGGTATGAGAACAAGGAGACTGCCACCTGGAACAGACTCCTTTTACATGCAGCCACACAGTAGTCAGCTCTAAGTGTATAAATGGGATTGTAATACAGTTAACTGAGCATCACAGGCCACATACAGTGTCCGTGTTACCAAGATAGAATAAAGCCTGTGTTTTGAACAGAGTTAGCTGGCCTCGCTCTTCACTTCTCCCCACTGGAAAAGCCTGGACTTTTAAGACTTATAAGCCAGGGCTAAAGCAGTTTAGCCATGAACCATCTACAGTTTGGGGCCGCAGATCTGGGTGGGTAAAAATAAGTTGGATGCTGCAAGAAATAAAACCAGAATAAACACTTGTATGGCTTTTGAGTGATGGCAACAACTGAGAGAACGAAAGGGGCTGAAAAGTGACGCCATGTTTCTGTTGGACAGGTAATTATTACCTCTGTTTTCTTTGGGGGGGGTATTTATTTTCCTGAAATCTGTAAGTAGTAGTCAGGCAATGTGTGTTGTGTATTTAGTAAAGGGCATTTTTCCCATATTTTTTCTTAATTATTAATATGATAAATATCATATCATGGCAGTATCGTACTGTGAGTTTTTGGTATTGTTGCATCTCAGCCCTATGCCAGTGAAGTAACACCTTGGGCCCTATCTTGCAACAAACACATTGCGTGCGGTGCAGATAGCGGTGCCTGTGTTTCCTAATTTCCTACCTGCACAATTGCCATTTTCATGAGATGCACATCATGTTGCCTTTTTACCAAGCAGCAGTCTGTCGACTTCGCACCGGATGTAAATGGGTGTGTCCAGGTAAATTTTGGGCGGGTTGGAAATATGAGGGCACAGAAAGTGACCGCCACCACTGACCACCAAAAACCAGGTCTGAGGTCAGCAGTTAAATCAACATTGCTAGTTAATGGGTGCTTTGACTATGTTGTGATGCACGCCTGTCTAGGTGCATGCACAATGCTTGTGCACTGTGCTTGTTATACTCTGGGTCACCCTGCATAGAACATGCAAAACTTAAAAAATAAAAAGATGACATTGTGTTCATTGGGTGTTGCACACATCAGTATATATGTATTTATAATAAATACTATTTTGATAAGAGTGCCTGTTTGTTGATGTTCCTCCAGACGAAAAAAGCTTTGTGTTATGTTGGTGGTCTGGGAGAGGCTGTTTCCGTGTCGTTTTCTCACCATTCACAACTCAAATGATAAATCCTCAAGAGGCAACCTTGCATGCATGTGTGGTACGTACATGCTTTACACAAACAAACACACTTTTGTCTACAGTATATGCAAATTCGGCACCGATTTGCACGTTCACCTTCAGACTTAAACGCATGAAAAAGCCACACTCCATTTCTCTGACCGACTGACAAGCTCACGTGGGAGCATGCACACACCCACACACACACACACACACACACCACACACATTCCAGAGGTTGTCTCAGTGGAATGTGGGACAGAGTTGTTGGCACTAATGGAAGCGTGACTCAGCTGCCTGTCCCAGCCCAGTCTCAGTCCTCCTTTTACTGCCACCCGCTTGTATGTGTATGTACATGTGCTAACAGTGGGAAACAATTCCTTTTGCACAACCATGCAATTGTACACCCTTATGTCTGTGCAAATGTGCATTTGCACTCAACTGTTGAATGTGTGTACACACCAGTGGCCAGCTGTATGTGAATCTAGTTATCCCTCTCCAACAAACCACTCCAGGTTTAAAAATGGACCTCTTGGAATTATCAGCAATACTTGTTTTGGCACGATGACTTTGCTGTAGGTGAATTCTTTTTTCTTTTTTTTGCAACAGAACTGGTTTGGTCTGATCTTAAATGGTGTTCAGTTCAAGTGCTTTACCACAGAAGACCTGTGTATGCAGAGTGGTTCTGTTTTAAGTTAAAAGCGGTGTCATAAGAGTAAAGAAACATCAGATCATATATTAGTTGAGGATAGTTTCTTAATAATCCAAAAGAAACCTCTCAATTCCACTTCCGAACTGAAGCATGTGACAGAGTTTGCTGTCACTGTAAAAATGTGCAGAATACCGCTGTGTGGCTAATATTCCTGTGTCTGAGTCTGAAGGAAAGTGTGGGTGTTCAGCTATGCAAAGCTTCCTGCAAGTGGGAAAACACAGGGAGGACATGGTGGCTAGCCAGTTTCTGCCGACTCCAGTTAAGTGGGATGCACTTGAACTGTATTGAGGCCTGGACACAGAATGCATACATACAAGCACAGCATACTACATTGCATAGACATCGGCTTGTGACAGATTATTTCAAACACAGAGCTTATAACCTTAGTGTGTTATATACTGTTATTTTGAAAGTAGCATATTTGAAATATTACTTGGAAAGGTGCTCTTTAGTTACTCCAAAGTCGCATTGTTAGTGTCTCTG
>NW_018128023.1:38790-56196 GCF_001952655.1 Monopterus albus | reverse complement strand
CTTTTTTCTGTTGGAATAATCTGACTTTTCTTTCACACGCCTCTCCCCCTACTTTCCTACACACATTCACACTCAGAGGGAAAAATCAGATCCACACATGAGGGATAAATACACTTTTTTCTGGCTTGTGCGGTGGCCAGCAGACTTGTGTTGATGATGACTACTAGAGTTTATGTGGGTGCCAGGACAGGCATGGCCGCCCACGGGCATCCAAAGCCACAGGAACCACCAGCAGCCCTGCTGCCGTTCTCCTCCCTCCTTTCATCCCTCCCTCATCTTTCCTTCCCCTCTTCAGTGGTACTACAAACACTGCTTCACAATCCTGACTACATGAGATGGAGTTTACAAGTGTGTGGCTACTTCAAACGTTCACATCACTGTCGCACATTCCCCTTTTCCTTGAGAAGCTTATATCTTAGGGATCTTCCTAAAGTTTACCATGGGATAGTGTGCATTAGTGCTCACATCTACAGTAGGTAAATAAGAAAATGAATGCTTTACACTTGTAACCAAAATGTATTTTAACTTGTTAATTAATTTTGTGAATAATACATGAAGGCATAGATGCATGTAAATATTTGAGGATCAGCAGTCACATTAAGCTGTTTTCTATTTCACAGGCCGCTGTTTCGAGGAAACTCAGATGTTGATCAGCTGGGGAAGATTTTTGAGTAAGTATTATTATTAATATCGTCTATGTTCAGTTATAGCTTCTGAGATCCTGTATGTTTCCTGAGGATGAATGCACAACCTGTATTAAAGCCTTACTGTTCATAAAAATCAATCTAAATTCAGTCCAGCAGAAGAACTTGCTGTAGCTCAAGTGTATAGACATATCCTGCATCAGTTAATTAATGCACAACCTGCTGGATCTACTTATAATGAATGCTTTGTTAGGGTGAATATCTTTAATACCATTTTGCAACCCTCTAATGGTTCCCCAAACCTAGGATACTTTTGGCAAAGATTTGAACTTGGAGAGGTACTGATGACCATTATCATCCCACAGTGTTGTTGGGGTACCTTCAGCAGAGGACTGGCCCCAGGAGGTGGCCCTTCCACAGAGTGCCTTCACCCCACGGCCACCTAAGCCAATAGAAGACTTGGTTCCGGACATGGATGAGCAAGGACGGGCTCTCTTAATGGTGAATACCTATTTTGAGACTTCCTCAAAGCCTTAATATTAAACCTAATACATCAATTATGTGTAATAATTGTCCTTGTTTTTGGGGTTTCTTCAGTTAAATTGTACATGGACCCTCTTGTTCTCATCAACTTCGCTTCTCACTCTTTCTCTGCTCTCACCACAGCAATTCCTCGCCTTTAACCCCTCCAGGAGAATATCAGCCTTTGATGCACTGAGTCACCCCTATTTTCAAAGTGTGGACAGCCACAGTCGAAGTGTGTACGCGGCCCAGCCTATCCCCAGCAACAAGCCCACTATGGAGGAGAGGACTGCCTGACAGTTCTCCTTCATCTTTAATCATCCCATACAGTGTCTATAAAAAGTACTCAACTCATTGTTTTACAGTCTTGTTCATGTTTTGTTGTTTTTGCAGTGTTAAGTCTAAGTATAATAATTAACCTGATCACCAGAAAAATCTTGAATGTCAAAGTGAAAACAAAAAAGCAAAAACACAGAACTCAAAATAGTCTGTTTAAAAATAGATTCACCCTCTCAAGTCAATATTTAGTAGAAGTACCTTGGTGAATCTGCATTAGTGTTACACATTTAGATCATACCGTGTTTCTCCCTTGCATAACTGCTCAAGGTCTATTATACTGCATGGTCAACTGTGACTGAACAGCACATTTTAAGCTCTGCTTCAAACTCTTAATGGAACTGAGGTCTTGATTGTACAGTAATTTGGCTGCCTGAATGTTTTCCCTTTGAAGACAGTCCTGTGCAGCTTTGGGTCTGCTTGAAAAACTCTTCTCCCAACACTGCAGATTTTCCTCCAGGGTTCTTCTGTATTTTGTTTGTGTTTATTTTACCCTTTGGCTTCACAGGTTTTCCAGGGCTTGCTGCAAAGCCACATTGCTACAGAATGCTAGCAAACCCCAAGCCTTGCCTAGCATTTAGTTTGTTTGTCAAAAAGCCTGATTTTGCTGTTATCCCTTCATGAAGCCTTGTTTCCTATCACATACCTTTAGGCAAGGGCAGAAATGAGATTGAGATCATGACATTTTCTTAACACTAGCTTTCTCTTGGCCATTTGGCCATCAAGCTAGGGCAAGCATCCATGCAGCAGTTGCTGTAGGTTGAAAATCTTCCATCTCCTTTAGGCAACTATCTAACATCTGTGTCTTTTTGATAACCGTTATAGGTTGGTTTCAGACTTCTGTTCTCTTAGTGTAGTTTATGCCCATTGTTGGGTCCTACAGATACAGGTGCATTTATCTTAAAGCACAGATTATCATCCTATTTTGCAGCATCTAAAAGCAGGTGCCTGCACATGTGATAAATTGTCATAGATAAGAGGGTTAATACACTGCCCTTTAGATCCATTTGCCAAGATTTTTCTCTTTGACATTCAAGAGTTTTTCTGATAATCAGTGTCAAAAATTGTAACATGATTGCATTATATATATATGAACTCAAACATGAAATGGACCACAGCTAATACTTTTTATAGTCATTGTACAAACCTCTAGGAAAGTAGCTAAAAAAGAAAGATTACAGCAATGTTCTCATCCCTAAACAATGCATAAAAGCTGTCCTCCATCCATAAATGGATGGATTGTACAGTACTTGCTGCTTTAACGTAATAATAATTCATTGTGTTAACAATGCAAAGACACTTGCATCCTAGATGAATTGTTATTAGTGGCCAGACAGACTGTAGGAGCCATGAAGCAGGGGCCTCTTTATAACCAGTGTTGAGCCTTGCAAGAGCCCTCTTGACTCGGGGACCAGACCATACAGGAACCTGGGTTGACAGCTCAAATCCCACCTCCCCTAATGCTTACTGTGGATTTATGCAGCAAGCAGATATACAATGCAAGCATGTTCACAGACACAACATTTGGTGTGCGCTCAACCATTGACACATTACACATGTACAAGTCTACCAGCCAGTCACTTCTGTGCCGACTTTCAGTTATATATGTGTTATATTACTGCCACCTTGAGGATGTTTTCAGTAACTGCAGACCAGTAGCAGGATTCTAATGGTTTCTGCACTCAAGGAACTCATGGGCTAACCGTGCTGAGACAGTGTTGAGAGAACCTTGTATAAAGGTTCCTGCCACCCAGTTGGTGTTTGTTACTGCCACTGTGGGCTTCTTTCATTATGAAATACAAATATTATTTACTATTTGAATTATACAGTAATGCACAGACTTGCAGTGGGTGGAGAGAGTCCCAACAGCACTATTCTACATGAAAGCATTTGGCACAGTATTGTCACCTATTTTCGGTATTTAATTTTAATTTTATTGTCAAATTGTATGGCTTTCATCAAGTAGATTTTTCTTAATATTCTGGGACATACTTGTTCTTACACCAATTAGACCAACTCTTTAGATGATTACAAAATTTGTGTAAGAATAGTTTGATAGTGTAAGGAATATCCAGATGGTAGGCATTTGTACTGTCCAGTATGTAGTGCCGAGTACAAGCTGTAATGAAAACTTTTGATACATGCGTCGTCAGCCCATAGATATGTTGTAAAAATGGATAGATGTAGAGTAGCGAGGGTCAGTGGAATGTTGCATGGTAGGAGTATTTTGTTTGTTGAAAATGTTGGATGGTTCTGTGGGCGCTTGTTGAATTTCATTTACTTTGGATTGAGAGTGATTAAGAACTTTACAGTGGTTTTTATAATGAAAATAATGCACAAATATTTTGTGGATAGTTTTTACTTTATAATGAGACATACTGTAAACAAAATTTTTACCAGCAAGGAAAACGCAAGTAAGCAGAGTTGTATTTTTGTATTTAGTAGTTCTTGCAGAACAGTAACATATTTTAACACTGGGTTACGTTTTCTTAACAGGTAGTGCTGCTAGCACACACATACAGTGGGTACGGAAAGTATTCAGACCCCCTTAAATTTTTCAATGGACAGCACCCAAGTTAAATATATGAGTGTCACAGCAAAGGGTCTGAATACTTATGACCATGTGATATTTCAGTTTTTCTTTTTTAATAAATCTGCAAAAATGTCAAAAATTCTGTGTTTTTCTGTCAATATGGGGTGCTGTGTGTACATTAATGAGGACAAAAATGAACTTAAATGATTTTAGCATATGGCTGCAATATAACAAAGAGTGAAAAATTTAAGGGGGTCTGAATACTTTCCGTACCCACTGTATACACAGACACACTCTCTAACTTTCTCAGGTTCTTGTTATGGACGCCCAAACCTTTTGGGCACAGTTTGCACATCTCTGGTTTTCTAACTGACCACATTGCAACACCTTTCAGGTTTTCTTTTGAGCTGTTCCATGATCATGTCATTGATCATGGTCTACTGTCATTCCTATTTATCAAATAGACATATGTTACTGTAGTCATTACTGTCTGAAGATTGCTGCCTGTATGATCTGTTTTTGCCCGTGTGGTTTAATTGCTAGATAGATCCATGTACAACGTATTATCATCTGCTTGACTAAGCATTCTGTGAATATTCTATTTGATAATGATTCATAGCCTATCTGGTATCAGTGGTGCATACAATGCAAATAAATCTCTAAATGCTTTAGAGGTTTATAATTTTACAAACATTATTGCTTTAGGCTCATTACATTTGATACAAAGGTAAATGGTCTTATACTTGTATAGCGCCTTTCTATGCTTTTTACAGCACACTCAAAGTGCTTTCACATTATTCGGCCATTCACCCATTCACACTCCCAAGCACTCACACATATTCACACACAGGTGACATCACCGGGAGCAACTGGGGGTTCAGTGTCTTGCTCAAGGACACCTCGACATGTTGACTGGACAAGCCGGGAATCAAACCGTTAATCCTCCGGCTCCTGAGCCACAGCCACCCCCAATCACTAAGCTTGTGTTATGATTTAACCAGTTCGAAATACATTTCAATTTCATAACATTCGACTAAAATTCATTGTGTAGCTTCTAAAATTTTCACTACTTTGACACAGCACAGCTTGATTCATTTAAAAAAAACTCAAATTACACATGTTCCTGTGTCACATTTTTTAACATTAAATGGAGACTAAGAGCAACACAATTATTATGTTATACTTGTGTATAAAAGCAGGCATCTGTGTTGGACCAGTTGAATAAAAAGTAGCTTTTATGAATGTTTTGAATACTTGCGTTCTACCACACAGTCGTAACAATATTTCATACTAGCACAAAGCAATTTTAAATAAATGAATATTTTTGTATTATTGAATTTGTGTTATCACTGTTTCACCAGAAGTAACCTGGCATAAGAACCATAATATGGAAAGGTTTTTCAATGATAGCCAGTAAAAGAGACAGTATTGTTTTAAAAAATGAGAATCAAACAGGAGGTGTTGGAGATGATATCTAGAAGGTTATGTCCAGACGGTGGCAGAAAAGAAATGCAGCAACTGTGACGCTAGCAGCCGTAAAACCCCGAAGAAGAAGCGGTAGCAGCCGAAGAAGAGTAAAAACTAAACACTCCCCAGCTTCCATGTTACCCAGTTCGATGTTCCTAGGCTAATGTTGGCAAGGTAATATTAATGGTAGGTTCCTGCGTTGGACATTGCTTTTCCACTAAGTCAGCATGGGAAAGAGAGACAATCGAGTGGTGAGTTATGTTGCTTAATTTGTGTAAACTTGATTAACTATGGGTACGTAACGTTAGGTTCATTTGCTAAGTGGCTAGGCTAAACATAAACAGCCTGGCGATAGTTTCGGCTATCGTAATGCTAGGCCTCTGGGCCATTGGTCTGTTCAGACATATCTTTTGGGGAAAGAAATTGTTTTCAACTTAGTTGCTTGGTGCACATTGTAGCTAACATAAATGGGCAGCACTGCTGTAGCTGCGCAAAGTGCAAAACATTTTGGACAGTGATTTGACGTGGAATAGTTAGCGCGGTGGTTGTTGATAAGGCACAGCCCTGAAACACTAGCAAGGGCATACTGATTACACTAAAACTGTTTGAATTAACGATAGCCTTGTGATTTTTTTTAAAACTGTTTACGAAATGTTTGGATCCCATTTTTGTGGTTATTTTGGCTATGGAGTCTGATATGCTTGAACTGTTTGTATTATACGGGTAAATCTCAGTGCATGGTGCGTAATTTCTGAGTCACTTCAGTAGACACACGTAAGTGTGTAAAATGCCTTTCTGTCTTTGGTGTTTCAGGCTTACATTAACCCCATTGCTGCTGCGCGAGCCAGGGGCCCAGTGCAAAACTCTGGGCCAACCATACAGGATTATTTAAGCAGACCTCGACCAACATGGTAAGTAAGGGACAGACCTTCACGGTGGTATACACTGACATACATATTTGCTTTTTGGTAACATAAGATAAAATCTGGCTCCAGATCTGGAGCCAGATTGTGACCTGGTTCCAGATGAGCGGAGGAAAATGGATGGAAGATAAAATATGACAGATGTCTGTGTTACAGCTGCATTTCTTTGTTTGTTGCAATCTTTCTTCTTTTTATTTTTAAAGACACTAGTTGGGAAGCTGTGGCATTCTGCTTGTTTGATTAAGCGACATGGATATACTATTCAGTGTTAATTTTCCATCACAGGCCGAAAGTACCCTTACACTTCATTGAAAGAATGCTCTGTACAGTTCAGTTTTGTCATGCAAGTCTACATGCTTTCGGTTTTTTATAGATCAAAACAAAGTTGTGAAAGAAGCCATGTTGGCTGTTGTACAAAGATCTTCTAAAGTGACCTGAACTAAATTATTAATACCCCTCAGAAGTGGTAATAAATAAATTGATTGCAGAGAAAATTAAGCAGACTGTTGTATTCTGTTAGCATCACAAGTGTTTCCAATCTTCCAAACAGTCATTCATACTGTTTCACTGGAGAAAAGTTCTCAGTGTAATAATGGGTGTCATTGTGTGCACCACACTATACACAATCAAGAAAAAGAAGAAAATTATTAATGATCTCAGGAACTGAGTGGATTAAAATGAGATGAATGACTTTGGACAGTTTGCAGAGACACTTATCTCCTCCAACTTTAGCCACAAGGGGGCACATTTAATTCATTATCTACCACACACCACTACCAGGATGTAAGTTCCCTTTGCATTTTCCAAAGAGCAAAGTGCTTTCAAATGCAATATCAAAGACTAACGCACCCATGTCTGGTACCACAGTGTTACTTAAAAGGCTTAAATGAATTAGATTTTATCATAACAGACTGTTTGGAAAGTACACTTTTGCTAAACCCAAATCTCAAATACTTGAAATGAATAGAGTCATGCTTTGTCTATCAGTGGATGTTGATGAAGAGCTGCTTCAGTTTGAGTAGATGTAATCTTCCTAAATGTGTGCTGAAAAGCTTATAACTTGCATTATAACTGACTTATTGTCTTTATTATTTACTTATGTGTTTGTTGGTTGGCTTTTAGGGAGGAGTTAAAGGAACAGCTGGAGAAAAAGAAGAAGGGCTCTCGAGCCCTGGCTGACTTTGAGGACAAAATGAATGAGGTATGTTAGTACCTTTTTAATGGCGAACATTTGTTTCTTCACATTATCTTCAAGTGCAGCCATTACTGTCAAGACTAATGTGTCCAGCTCTAACATTCTGTTGACGTACAGATGAAGATATAGCTGCATTTGGAGATTAAACAATCTAGTGAATGGATACTTTTTTCAGATATTTCCTGTTATTTTCAGAAATGGAAGAAAGAACTAGCAAAGCATCGAGAGAAGCGGTTAGGTGACAAGGAGAGGGACAAAAAGGCAACAGACAAGGAAAAAGATGAGAGGAAAGAGAAAAAAGAGGTATGTTCTATCTAGTTCGATCAAATATTTGGCTGCTCTTGCTCTTAAAACTCATCTTTACTCACTTTGGCATTTTATTTATGTTTAGAAAAAGAAGAAAGAGAAGAAGAAATCCAGCAGGGTGAGAAAAGACCTCCAGTGTTTTGATGGCCAGCTGTGCCTCATATATATATGCACGCATACACCGCCTATCCTCTCAGGTGGTCTCGTATTGAATCCTTTTTTCGCAGTGTTACATTTTTCAAACAAGTGAATAACCTCAAGTCTAATGAACCCTGCTTTCATTGTGTTTTGGTCAAGCATTCTTCATCTTCCTCCTCTTCATTGAGTTCTGATTCCTCTAGCAGCTCCTCCTCAGAATCTGAAGATGAGGTAAATCATTACAGGCTTTAACATGTGATACTAACCAACCACTAAAGGAAAAAAAGTTATTACCCTTAATCTAGCAGCTGTAATGTCCAAACACGGCACTCCTGAAATGGAGACATGCAACACTGACTGACTGAACATTTCTGTTTGTGTGTACAGGATGAAAAGAAGAGTGTGAAGAAGAAGCGTAAGAGAAAGAAGTCACTGGCCAGGAGAGGATCAGACACCTCCGAGGAAGAATCAGATACTGAAAGCAAGGTTATTATTATTTTTTTACTAACACAATTAGCTTCCCTTATTTGGGTCCACTTCTTGTTTTTAGAAACATTTTCGTGTAGTGAGAATGTGCAGTTAAGCAGGTGTTCTACAGTGACAGTGTGTAATCGAAATTTTTCTCCCCAAGAAGAAAAAGAAAAGAATCAAGGAAGAAGGGGACAAAGAGAAGGTAACGGACTCTCATTTAGAAACTCACCAATTATTTGGAATAACTTTGCTGACCTGGTGTGTATATCCACAGATATCATAATTTGAAATATGAAGTCATTGCATTTCTTGTTTACTTTTTCTTTCCTGTTGAGTCAAACACATTTGGGTCCAGCTGTTTTAAAGCATTGATTTTGATGCGTATATCTTGTGTCCCTCAGGATGACAAGAGCCGCAGAAGAAAAAAGAAAGCTGAGCGAAGTTATAAAGACTCATCTTCAGAGTCTTCTGCAGACTCTGAGGGGGAGGACATGGTAAGTAATGCTATTACATGATTGTTGAAAAGGAAGTGGACATCTTTCCACACCTGTCTCTCTTATATTACAAATATTAATTCCAAGTATGCTATGAATCAAATAGCCAATAGAAAATCTCTTCCACAACTCCTCCATCAGTAATTAAACCACCACCTGCTACACACGTGGACAAAATTGTTGGTACCCTTCCGTTAAAGAAAGAGAAACTCACAATGGTCACTGAAATAACATGAAACTGACAAAAGTAATAATAAATAAAAATTTACTGAAAATGACCTGATGAAAATCAGACATTGCTTTTGAATTGTGGTTCAACAGAAGCAAGAAGCATAAAAAAAACAAATTAATGAAACTGGCCTGGACAAAAATGATGGTACCCCTACAAAAGATTGAAAGTAATTTGACCACAGAGACATGTTAAACTAAAGTGTGTCCTCTAATTAGCATCACAGGTGTTTTCAGACTTGTAATCAGTCAGTCTGCCTATTTAGAGGGTGAAAAGTAGTCACTGTGCTGTTTGGTATCATGGTGTGTACCACACTGAACATGGACCACAGAAAGCTGAGGAGAGAGTTGTCTCAGGAGATTAGAAAGAAAATTATAGACAAACATGTTAAAGGTAAAGACTATAAGACCATCTCCAAGCAGATAATGCGAATGGTAACCAAAGAGCCCAGAACAACTTCCAAAGAGGTTAGAGGTGAACTCTAAGGTCAAGGTACATCAGTGTCAGATCGCACCATCCATCGCTGTCTGAGCCACAGTGGACTTCATGGAAGACCACTGAGTAGGACTCCACTGTTGAAAGCAACTCATAAAAAAGCGAGACTGGAATTTGCATATGGACCAGCCACAAAGCTTCTGGGAGAATGTCCTTTGGACAGATGAGACAAAACTGGAACCTTTTGGCAAATCACATCAGCTCTATGTTCACAGACGCAAAAATGAAGCATACAAAGAAAAGAACAATGTACCTACTGTGAAACATGGAGGAGGCTTGGTTTTGTTCTGGGGCTGCTTTGCTGCATCTGGCACAGGGTGTCTTGAATCTGTGCAGGGTACAATGAAATCTCAAGACTATCAAGGCATTCTGGAACGAAATGTGCTGCCCAGTGTCAGAAAGCTTGGTCTCAGTCGCAGGTCATGGGTCCTTCAACAGGATAATGACCCAAAACACACAGCTAAAAACACCCTAGAATGGCTAAGAAGAAAACACTGGACTGTTCTGAAGTGGCCTTCTATGAGCCCTGATCTAAATCATATTGAACATCTGTGGAAAGAGCTGAAGCATGCAGTCTGGAGAAGGCATCCTTCAAACCTGAGACAGCTGGAGCAATTTGCTCACGAGGAGTGGGCCAAAATACCTGTTGACGGGTGCAGAAGTCTCATTGGGAGTTAGAAATCGCTTGATTACAGTGATTGCCTCAAAAGGTTGTGCAACAAAATATTAAGTTAAGGGTATCTTCATTTCTGTCCAGGCCAGTTTCATTAGTTTGTTTTTTAAAATGCTTCTGTTGAACCACAATTGAAAAGCAATGTCTGATTTTCATCAGGTAATTTTCAGTAAATATTTATTCATACTTTTGTCAGTTTCACTTTATTTCAGTGACCATTGTGAGTTTCTTTTTAACAGAAGGATACCAACAATTTTGTCCACGTGTGTATGTCTTTTTGTTCCTGTTTTCCCTCTTTGTTCCTCTTAAGTTCAAATTTGGAGGGGAAGTAAATTCTTGCAAATCACAAAGTACTCATGTGATACTTGTTGTTGATATCAAAATGTGCCAGTGTCCATGTTTTGCGGCCTTTATCAGATTTAGTCAACTGCATCCCTGAAATATTTTGTCAAAGAAGAATAGACATTCAGTCCAGTTTTATCCAACAAGACACCTCTTATTTTAGTCCTTTTAGTCATAAATAAAACCTGAGCGTTGTAGTCTACCATTTTAGCCCTTTGGCCAGTAGAGATTGCTTAATGATAAGCAGTAAAAAACCTGAGCGTTGTAGTCTACCATTTCAGCCCTTTGGCCTCTAGAGATTGCTTAATGATAAGCAGTACGTTTCTTCAGATTTGTGGTAGTGGCCTACACAACACACATTCAGCCTGAGTTGGACCTATTGCTATGAGACTGCAGATTAATCAGTGGTTGTCATCATTACAAGAGACCGTCTGCAGTGTAGTTCTATACACTGAACTACTAAACCATAGACTTGCATACAGTTACATTACACCATTATCAAAGGGAGGTTTCAGTTTTAAATCTCCCCACATACTCACTAGCTCTGTCACTTGTCTGTTGCTCTTCAGAGCAGCGAGTTACACAAATAATGTTGACATTTAACTATTGTGTTTCATCTCCTTCAAAAATTCCTATTTACCAAAGGCAGATGGCATTTGAACCCATGTTCAGAATGAGGGATGTGGCCTCAAGCTGGCCACTTCAGATTGACTGCTACTGTGGGTCGAACTCATACTGCAGTCCCCAGTTGTCTTCAGTTTGACCTGCTTTTTGTGTGTCACTGCATCTTTAGTCATCAACAATAATATGGAGAGTTCATGAAAGTGGGAAAAAGCTTTCCTCAGTTTTTGTTAATATCAGTTTTGTCTTGTCAGTGCTTAATTTTCTTGCTACAGCAGTCATACCGGCAGGTTGACCAGTTTTACTCAGCAGTTGGATTGACACACAGATTACCGTGTGCATTTGGTCAGGTGTAGAAATGTTTTGTAAAACTAACCGCTGTTGCAGATTCTTGTAAAATCCATTATTATGAAACACTGTTGCATGAAGTGACCTTTTTAGATTTGGGTGGAGCTCAAGACTTTTGTCTTTCCATGGTCTTATTTAAACTTTTCCCTTCTGTAGCCTGAAGCGAAAAAGAAAAAGAGAACTGAGGAAAAGGAGAAAATCACAGTGAGCAATTTCCTTTGTACCTATTTAAAGTTGGAGTGCACAAACAAGATTTTGGTTTGCTCTAGTACAGCTAGGGATGCGAGTTTACTAACCTGTATGGTTTTATGTTCTCAGGACAAATCCAAGAAGAAGAGGAAGAAGAAGCACAAGAAACATGGCAGAAAAAAGAAAAAGAAGGCAGCATCTCAGTCGGATTCTGAGCTCGACTAGTGTTACGGTTCTCTCATCCTCCCGACTGTTCACTAGTAGTGTTATTTTTGCCTTGGACTACCAAAAAGGTCTCCCATCCAGCTTCGTAACAATTGCTCAAGAACACGTATGGACTTGTAAAGTTGGGTTGTGTGAATGAAATGAAACCGAGGGAGGCATCCATCACACTTAGTGGCAACTGCTGGTACATATCTTTTGTTTAATTTTATCACCACATTATTTGTAGATTGCTCTTTGAGTTGCACTCAGTGACAGGACTAAAGTGAATTCCACACACACCCCCTCCCCGTCATCTTGGACATTTTGGTGAGACTGGGACTGTATGCTGGCCCTCAAGGAGTTACTCCCTCTGCTTCAAACCTGACATCTTGCATCTGTGGTTGCTAGATGAGGCTGTTATGCTAGTGCCTGTGTCATGCATGCCTGATGTCTCGCCAGCCTCATATTGAAGGTTGGACTTGTCATAGGAAATGTGCACTACACACTCAGCATTTATACTAGTGATAATTGTTCAGTTAGATGAGTTGTTACACTGCAGTGTAAATGTATAAACAATGGGAATTCATTAAAGTATTGTTTTAGCCTTTATTGTTTACTTATTTACAGCCTTTGTGGAACCAGTGTGTGTATATACAAATCACATGCTATTTGCTTTTTTATATATATATCAAACTGCTGTAATTCTACTTCTGTAGTGTCTTTCTTACTTAAAACCTAAACTGAACTCAGCAATAACAAACAGGGTAGGTAAAATGTAAACCTCAGCAACACTGCGGCTTTTCCAACTTGTGTTCATAGTTTCATGCTGTAAAACCTACATTTCAGGTGCAGCATATCACTGTTTTACAAGGCTAAATAAGATGCAGAAGGTGGGTTTTTACTGCTTTATCAGTTGGAGGGGTTTAGACCCAAGTTGCTTTGCTTAATGTATTATAAACCAGTACTAAACAAGCCTGCCAGTATGCTATCTCGTATCCCAGTATGTCTCAGCTGTTAGGATGCAAGTATTTCTGAGTTAAGAATGGTGGAAATGTACCTAGACCACTTTACTTAAATAAAAGTAACAGACATACTCTGCACACAAACATTTAGTTCAAAACTTTGGTAAATTACCAAAGTAGTAGTAAAATGTATATAAATTATTAGAATGTCCTCTTTTCATGCAGTAATATCATTAAATGTTGTTGGAGTGTTATTGCACACATTACTACAGAAGAAACCAGTGGTTAATTTGTGCTAAAACAACCCAGATCCGGTCTTGGAGTTAAAACCTCTTCCCCCGTCAGGGTGTGTTTCCCCCTGTTAAAATGTTTCTAATGGTGCCCCCCTCTGTGGTTAGGATAAGTTTAGGGTTCAGGTTAGGGGAAACGCATCTTGATGGGGGAACAGATCTCGACGCAACACTGGCACCTCCCAAAATGTAACACCTCTCCCCAAGCTGATGTGTCAGGTCCATCATCAAGTGGGGAGGCGACAGTGGTGCGGTGGGTAGAGCAGTCGTCTCCCAACTTGAAGGTTCAAATCTCGGTGCCTCCAGTCCACATGTCGAAGTGTCCTTCAGCAAGACACTGAACCCCCCGTTGCCCCTGATGGTTAGAGCCATCGGTTGAGGTGGCGCCACAGATGGCCGCCATCGGTTCTGTACCGGAAACAAATTCCTTGTGTGTGTAACACACTTGGCCAATAAAGGTGATTATCCTTATATTCTGGGACCTCATAATTTACAAATTAGGCACTGGAAGAAACTACCCAGGTAGTTAACATATCCAATCTTATAAGCTCATGTGTTTAGGATGTAAAATCTTTATTTTCAAACTACTTACTTTAACTGAGGTGTGGAGTAAAAGTACAATATTTTCATCTGTGTTGTAGAAGTAGGAGAGAATAAAATACACATGGAAAGTACACATACCTCAAATGTGTGCTTTAGTATTTCTGTAAATGTATAGGCATTCCACCTCTATATTAGACTGCTGTATATAAAGCAGTTAACGTCATATAACTTGCTTTCCTTGTTCACCAGTTCATAAAGTTTGAAAACCTTTGGACTACTTATTACTTTCAAAATAAAAGTCCTTTTTATGTAGCATTAATATTTTTGAATGAGGCTTCACAGGCAGATCTTGTGACTGAAACTGTAATCATACCAGACTTTAATGTGATCTTGTAAACTCTTTCATGTTTAACTTTTGGAATTAATGCTTGTGCTCCTGTTTTACTCATATTGTGAGGACTGAAATCTGGTTAGACTTGGTAAGACTCCAGGAAATGAATGTAAGTCAATAAAGTCCCCACAAGGGATGAAAACAAACATCTTTATGTGTGGCTTCACAATGATTAGTCAATCTTTTTAAAGTGTGGTCAGCGGGTGTGAAACCTTTACAGAAATCTCTACTCTCACAATCTGACAGGTCTAGTCTGATATCATAAACAGTACTATCCCCCCACCACCAGCACTGGGAGGGTCTAACTTGACATATAAATAACGGCATGTCTGTTGCTCAGTTCAGAGAGAGTGCAAGGCACATTACAGGAAACTGTGGAATCACTTCAGTGTCAGAAGGTACGTAATTAAAAAAAATCAAATCTTTGCATCAAATCCTTTGTTGTTATAAGTGTCAACAGTGTAGTTCTTTAATTATCTGTCACAACTTCTTCTTAATACTGTTCATTGAGGCTGCTTTAGAGAACAGGAACTGTAGCACAAGCTAAAACGAAACTGGAAGTTACAGCAACTGAACAAAATGGAAAAGTTTAACATTTAAGATGCAAAATCTGTGAGATTCTGCAGTTTTCAAGGAGATTTTTCTCTGAAATAGCACACAGCTGAATTGAACACACTTTACATGAATACTCTTCTGCAGATGTTGAGGATCTGGCTGTTGGTGTTTGTGTGGGGGTTTGCATCATGTTCCATTACCTGTCCTGATGGCAGTATCTGTTCTGATTTTGACACCTGCTGTAGGACTAAGGATGGATATAGCTGCTGCTTATATCCTAATGTAAGTCAGATGAATCCGCACATTCATTAAGTTGACCTGTTGTTGTTAAAAACTGCCACCAATAATGCTTAATAATGCTCTGCCTTGCTGTACTGATGTGTGTCTCCAGGCTGTGTGCTGCTCTGATCAGGCTCACTGCTGCCCTTCAGGGTTTCACTGCAACCTGGTCACAATGTCCTGTGAGAAGAAAAATCAGCCATGGATGAACATTCCCATGGTGAAGAAAAAAGCTGCAAAAGAACCAGGCAATCTTGAGGTAGGACATATCACACTAAACTATAAGTAACTTTCGAGGTAGGTTTTAAAGGCCATATTTTTTTTTTCTTTTCTTACCATAAACAATGGGGCTCCTACTTGAACATACATTTCTGACACAGCTGGAACACCTTTTGTTCTGTTACATTGGATATCTCTTTATTTCAGTTTTGTTCTTGTATTTTTAAAGTGGATGGGACTCTGTTGGAAAAAAGGTGGCATTACATACTTCCACGTATCACTCAGGATTAGCAGAATTTTTGAGGGTTAAACTTGTGATAAGTAAGTTTCCCCCTAAATTTAAATTTGTTCTAATAAAGACCAGATATTTCCTGAAGGAGGTGCTGGAATGCAAAACAAATAATAAATATGATGACTCCAAAGGAACACTAATGTAACCCCATATATGCTGGCTGTGTAACTATTTAGCAACATGATAGCTACAGTATATGGGCTTACAAGAATGTATCATGTTTACAGCTTGTTTCTGCTGCCCCTTAGTGGCCAGAGAAATATTTTAATGCAGGCTTTGATTGTTGCTTAGTTGTTTGTAAATGGTTAATGTTCTAAAATCGGACAAAAAGATAGAGACACCTCTGAATATAATGTAGTCCAGTACAACATCACCTTTAACTATGACCTTAATAATAAACATATAACTGAATTTATATATTTATGACAATTTCACCAAAAAACTGAGACATTTTGAGCTTCATTAACAGAGGTTAAGGTGGAAGTGTTTCAGTGTACCTAATAAAGTGGCCAGTGAGAGTGTATATACACACACATACACACACATATATATATATATATATATATATGTGTGTATATATATATTTATATTTATATAACATTAAATATTTAGATAAGTCAGTTTGTGATTACTTTTCAGACACCTATGACAGCTCTATCAGAGGCCAGTGGTGGTGCCCACAAGGTTGGAGTCATTCGATGTGATTCCAGGTTTTACTGCCCACAAGGGAAGTCTTGCTGCAAGGGACCCAAAGGCCAGTGGACCTGCTGTCCTTACCCACTGGTATGAAATTTGCATTTGTGCAGCTGTTTCATTATTTTAAATTTGGTGTCAGATAGCTTATCAAATATTAAAGATATCAACAAACAATGGTACACTGATCTGAAGTTAAATGTCCGGTATAAGTGCTTACATAACTGGAATGCAGTAGGTTAAAAAGGCAGAAAAACATTAGATGATCAACATCTTTTAACACTGTGTCTGTTCACCACACCATTAACATCACAAACCGATGTGACTCATAGATTTGAATGTCCATGTTGTGACCATATACTCAGATATGGATGTGCTTATCTCCTTTTACTGCAGTACTTTACTAGTCAATATTTTGTCCTACAACATCAAATTTTTGACTGATTTCAGGGCCAGTGTTGTGCTGATGGTCGGCACTGCTGTATGTATGGATATAAGTGTGACCCCTCCTCCCTGTCATGCACCAAATAGTACTCTCGGGTCCCCTCAGGAACACAGGAGCTTGCCACAGCAGACTGAGGACATGTTAAAGTGCGCTGTGACAGCTTTTTTTTTCATCATTTTGGTACACATTGTAAGTAAATTCTACCAATGCTTTATAGATAAAGTATCAGAAACTGTCCAGATTTAGGATTTCTCTCAATAGACAATTAAATGGATCAATAATCTACTCTTCTTAATCTTATTCATTTGCTATTCCTGTTTGGATGAACAGTACTGTATAGTTGGTTTTCATAAATAAGGAACATCAACATTCATTTTCATTAATAATTTTTTTAACTACCTTTGCAACATTTTCTCCTACAACATTCAAATTATTTATTTCCAGCATCTTCATTGTTAGATTAAATACAGTAATGCATTGCAAAGCAGTATGGTGAGTGTGCTGAATTTGGGTTTGGAAACAGTCAACAAATTATGAACGTATGCCTTCTGTAATTTGATTTGATTTGATTTATTTATTCTTTCAAGCATGTAAAGACAGTTGATAT
>NW_018128023.1:30265-38351 GCF_001952655.1 Monopterus albus | reverse complement strand
TATTGGCAATCAGAGAGGATTTTATGTTTGTCAATAAATGTATCTAATCTGTTATTAAAGAGTTTTTCCAGAATTTTTGAAAATTGTGACAACAGAGAAACCGGTCTATAATTTGTGAAGTTGTGCTTATCACCAGATTTATACAGTGGAATAACCTTTGCTATTTTCATATTATTGGGGAACTAATCATTATATGATGTTTTGTAGTAAATGATTGCACTTTTAAATAAAAATATATGTATTCTGATGCGATTCTGACCTGATGTGCCAGTGGATTGGAGACCTCTCATCATCTGTCTTCAGAATTTTAAGTGACAAATTAAGCGCATCGCAGGACTTTTACTATGAAAGGAACAAACGGAAATACCCCTCTCCTCCCATTCCGTCCAGTTCATTTCCACTGGTCATCCTATGTATCGTTCCGGGTAAAGGTAGTGTGCTAATGGTGGAAAGATGAGTCAAATCCAAAGATTAAAAGTGTTTGTTTCTGAGCGGTTAACCGCGGCAGCTTCTGAAATATTAGGTGCTATTGAAAAAACAATAGCGGATTATGAGGAGAAGACTTCCCGCTTGAAGGAAGAAAACGATCGCCACCGCTCTCTGCTGGACATGATCCTCAAATCCAAGTTAACAGAGACAGCAGGTTGGTCTGTCCGAACGACGCGGGTAATGGTTGTGCCACCTAATGTTAATACCAATGGAAACGGAGCTGCTGGGGCTGAAAGCAGTGTTTTGAAGCCAATATCTTAGAATTTGCTTTAGTCCACTCTAGCTGAACGTGATGTTAGTCATCCCCTATCTGCTAGCAGTACGTAACAATGCAATGTCTTTTAGCCAGCTAAGCTAGCGATTACCCCTGAACATTAATGCTAACTTAGCTTCAAACAATCCAAACATTGTGCCTTTGACAGACATTGGTGGGTAATGCTCGCGTTACACATTTTCTGACAATACCGAAGATAGTGTGACGTTATTTTTTCTGCATTATGGTTTAACTACAATAAGTTGGTTAAAACCATAGAGGTGTTATGTTTAAAACTGTAAAAGTGATCGTACCTTCAAAGTAGCCCTGTAGAGGGCACTGTTCAGTTATTTTTAAGCCGATCCATTCCATGAACACAGAGTAAGTCTATACTGAATTAATGTCACTTTCGGCTTTTCCCGTTAGGGGTCGCCACAGCGGATCGTCACACTGACGTTGCGCATGTTGACATTTGGCACGTGTCCTTCTTGACGCAACCCTGACTCGAACCCGGGCCGCAGCGGTGAGAGTGCTGAATCCTAGCCTCTAGTTTATCAGGGACGAACAGTAGGTCTATACAAAAGTGAATAAATTCGAATAATGGCAGCTTTGACTTTAACATGAAATACTCAGATTAATTTATAGTAAGTGATATAAAATGGTAACGTCTAATTACTAATTCGGATACTTTGGTGTCATTTTACCAGCTCAGTAAAAGTCTCAAGAAACCAATGCTGAAATATGAAATGGAACATAACAGAGTATCATAAATTTTAATCCCTGTAATATATGAGTATTGTTTTCTTGAGACTTTTTAATACTGAGCAGGTAAAATGACAGCAAAAGCAGAAATATCAAATATAATTTAATGTTCAGGGGTATTAAGAAAAATATGATGCAGTAAAAAGGATTCATGAATCTAAATTAATTAAAGAGTACTGTGAAGTCAAATGCCAAAGTTGCTGTTATTGGAATAGAAAAACTGTAGCATTTTTTATTCCCAGATTTACATGAATAAAGGATTGTATATAGATGGGGGGGGGGAATACAGCACAAACCATACACCAGTAAAGCACAACAGCATAATAAAGTTATTCAGCATATTTTGAGGTTTTTATTTGAGTTCAGAATGACTAATAAACCATTCTCTTATTTCACTTGGCATCCCTTTGATAACCCTTAAGAGGCATGGTCAAAGGGCCCCTAGAAAATGAGATGGTACATCTAAAGGCTTTTATACTGATATAAAAAAAACTATCATGAGCTGCGGTGTGATGAAGCCATAGTATGCAATTTGTAAAAGGGCCAACTGCAAACAGAGGATTTCTCCCACTAATCTCAACAAGCCATTATTTTTCTTATTGCTTATTTCTGGGATTTTCCATGTACTTCTGTGTCAATGAAGAGACAATATATAGTAATAGCATAGTTTCAAATTTTTATATTTAAAGGAAACCTATTACCATTTGGACTATAGCTATAGAAAGATACGAGTATGGCGTAACACCTGTCAACAATGCCACACACACAAACAGTTTTTAACACAGTGTAACTTCACTTTATCCTCAAGACGTTCATACTTGTTTTTTCCTGTATCAGGTCATGCCAACAAAAGTTCGCCTACTCCTGCTGGTCCAAGTGCATCAGATTCAGCTTCTCCCCAGAATGCCAGGAAATCTCTCACCTCCTCCAGTGGTAGGATTTACATCTGACATTAAATTATTCTCTTCAATGTAATCAACTCATTAAGCTCCTATGTTAAGTCCTGTCTCCTCCTCCCACCAGTGCTTTATCAGTCAGTACACTCTAAGACATGTTATAACTGTTGACTGTAACTTGTTTATTAAATTAGATTCATCTTTTGATTCTTGCAGACTTGCAGAATGTTTTCACCTCACGCACCGACTTTCTCAAGTTTGCAGCCAAAGGAAACTGTCCCTACTGCCTCAGAAAAGTTGAATCCACTGAGACGCATTTGACAAAAAGGCATTATCTGTTTGCTGTTCATTATATTGACGATGGCACTGGTAAGTTTTATTAGCATCAAAATCAAAACTTGAACTTCTAAAAACACACTGAGGAATTGCATTCTGTCTTGTTAGTCACACTGTGATACTTTTATAAATATTTGAATGTGAGTAGCTTTTATTGTATCCTGTTGGATACTTTAACAGGCTTAAGAAAGCAGAAAATCTTAAAGTACCATACTGGTATTTTTTCTTTTCAGAAAAATTTGTTGTACCATGTTTGTGCAAAGACAGAATCCAGGGAAGAAGTCACTGGCACTGCCCATATTGCAGAAGGATAATTTATCGGAAATATAACTTTGAGGCACACTTATTGAAACAACATGGTATGTGCAGTTTCTTGGCTTTTGTGTTATTTTAGAATATTGCTGTTTAGTTGTAGAAACACATGTTCAATTCTGTTTAAGACAACTTGTGTAATAGTGCTGTCACTGTTTATTTTCACTGAATACAAGTAATTATTGACTTCTGTCTGTTTACAGGATATACAATTCTACAGCAAAGTCCAGATGCAGGTTAGTTTACAGTATGCCTGATGTTCCTCAGTTGTTCACAAATGAAGAATAATCAGCCATTCAGAATAATGCTTTGAATACAGTTATGTATGTAAATAAACACATGTAGCACCTTAATACCTGTGCATTCAGCTGTTGCACAGTAAACTCTGATTTGAAATAACTTCTCATTACACAAATGTAGATTTAGGGCATTAAGTTATTTGGGTTTCTAACACATACTTGGCAGTCTGTCACTGTAACAGTATAATAAAATGCATGAATGTGTTCTTCCCGCTAGAGATCAATCAGCGCTCTGCTAAGCCTGAACCTTGGTGCCAGCAGGAGCTTGGCAGCCTGGACCAGGATGACCAGGAGGACCAACAGGCCTTACTGCCGCTTCAAGTTAAAGAGGAACAGGATGTGTGGACACAAGGTGTCGTGAAAGATCATGATTTACTGAACTTAACCTTCACTGCAAAGTGTTAGTACAGCCCATGTAAATGCTTGTGATGTGAACAACTGACAGGTTTTTTTTCCCCCCCTTAGTAAGTCAACCAGAGTTGCAGTGCTCAGAGCAACTGCAGATCGAAGGCGCTGGCCTCAGCATCATCTCTGTCCACAGTTTTATCCAAGATATCAGCGAAATCGACATTGAGCAAAGCTGCAAAGAACGTCTTCCCAAGTCTGCAGCTCTGCCTCTGGAAACTCAGTCTGATGGTGGCACTGGTGAAATGTTGCAGCCAGCTGTGGAATCTCAGCATACCACTGAAGTCGACGCTGTTGCTGAGAATAAAAGCAGTAGCAAAAATGAGAAGTGGAAGAAGACCCATATACCTTGTTCAAGTTTAAAGGAACTCGGTTCAAAATGGAAAAAGCATGTGAAAAAATCTTTACCCCTCATAAGTTTAAATGTAAAGAAATCAACACAGTTTTCAGCCAGTCAGGATCCCACAGGTCCTCACTGTTGTAAAGCATGTGGAAAGATTTTCCATTATATGTACACACTGAGGACACATGTGCAAACACACGCAATGGACAAAATCCATATCTGTGGAATTTGTGGAAAACGTTCAGCGTCTAAAGAAAGTTTCATCCAACACCTGCAAATTCACACCAAGAAAAACAAATGCAGTATATGTGGCAAGCAGTTTTCAAATCATTCCCGTTTGAAACAGCATAGGAGGTTTCACAGACCAAAGGGTCTCAATGTTATGTTATCAGCTTAAAAACCACAGTTGACTGAAATCCTATAGTTGTCATAAATGCATCAAATCCTGGAATCATTATTGGAATCCTACAGTAAAATCTACTAAGTGGTACTTGCTAGTTCACTTTGTGCTAATGGGAGAAATGACTTAGTTCCCAGATGAACATTATTTTTTATTGTTGGATTTTTTTTTGTGACAATTTGTAGGTTTAACATAAAAACACTTAAGTCGATTGTTTTCTTCCTCTTTTGGAAAGTGTTTAAGTGAAAGGCTTTAGGTAGGCCTAGTCACCAAACTCCACCAAACAGATTGTATTATTGACAGATGCAGTGCCATTAAGATCATCCCCAGGATTTAGATGAAATCTGGTTTAAATTCAAGGAATTATCTCTTTGTATCTACAATAAATTATTTAAATATTCTGTTGTGCCTCTGCATAACTAACATATCCAGTTATCTCGAATCAATATTTGAGCTAATATTTCTGAGCTTGTATGATAAACATTTTCCACATCACAGTATCAGAAAATATATTGACACAGTGACTACGTGACACCTGTGTATTGCACTTTTCTATATCAATAATTGAATAAAAATGTACTGGCACTGCCACAAAAACCTGTAGTGACTCCTGGACTTGAATTGACAGTCCGTGCGGTCAGTGAGTGTTTGCTATCGGTTCGGTGACTTGTGTTTTGGTCCCAACTTTTTCGTTTAATAATTTCTGTCCCATGATGTGGTTAATTTGCCCATGGTAGGAAGGAAGGAAGAGGGGAAGCAGCACCGTTTGGCTCCAGAGTCTGTTCTCATTCAGTTCTCTCGGTTAATTTACAGTAACTCCCGAGCGAGTTATTGCCTTCTTTTACACAGGGAATATGGCTGTGTTGAAGATACAAGACCAGGTAACGTTATCTGTCTAGCTAACATTCAGCCTTACGTAGCTAACTCATTGGTCCCTCTTAACATACAACTAGTTTGCTTTCAATATTTAGCTATGTGTAGTCAACACCATGTCACATTGTTCAGTTTAGTATCGGCATGACTTTACTAACACTACACGTCTAAGTTGATTTATGGTAACTTAAGGCACTCAATAAGTGAAAACTTAAAACGGCTCTATCAGTCAGGCTAACGTTGCTTGCGGTTGCTGTCATTCTTATCGTTAACTCATAGATACGTTAGCTAACTAGCTAACGGGAACCAGCAAACGGAGACAAATGAATCGGGGACCATGCAAACGTCATGTCACCTGTTGCCTGACGATAGCGTAACCTAGTTGAGTTAAAACGGCCGATTTCTTAGAAACTCAGCGGGAGTACGGCTGTTTGCAGGTTTTCTTCTGGATTTTTTAAAATGCTGCTGTTTATTTCTGGTGGCATTGACTATTGAACACAGCTGGAGAGCTTCGAGGTTAACATTGTGACTAATTTACACGCTTTGCTAATCTAAATTAGCTACTTGAACTCCTAGCCGACCAGACTTATGACCTTTCCCGCTGTACGATTACTAATGTAAAGCCAGTGGATCATATAATCTTGAATGGGATTGCGTTATTTCCGGATAAACAGACTGAAGGCCGATTTTCAGTCCTGGGAGTCTGCTTTGTCAGCCGTCTCAGCTCCCTGCAGATTCTCCCTGGGGCAGCCGTGGACAGTCACCTGTTGCTGGAGATTTTAAAAAGGCTGTCAAACTAAAAATAGGTGGTGCTGGCTCCATAGGCTTCGGCTGAGTTCATGAATTAGACACTATCCCCCAGGCTCAGATCGGCTGTTGTCAACACTGCTGGGAACTAAAGGCAGCAATACCTCGGTCATTGTAGTGGGCATCACTAAACTAGTGGATTTAATCCTATTTTTTGTCACACAAATTAAATAAATAATTTAAGTGTTTTATTTTTATTTTATTTTATTTTCATCCATTTGGGATCTGGGCGCTGCTGCCGTTTGGCTCATTGACTTAAGTCCAGATCTGTTTGTGGACATATTTAAGAAGTAGAGGGAAGTGATTAATTAGGAAAACAATTTAATTAGTGTTTCCATCAGCAGAAATTTTGACATTTTTGAATTATTAATAATTCAAATATAAGTACAAATGCCACATATTCCTTGGCTACAGCTTTTAAAAGATATTTTGCTCTCAAATCCTTTTTTATATTGCAGTGAATTGAGTGCAGTTGTTTTGTTCCTGTTAATGAGACCTTTCAATTTAAGGCTAGTTTGGGATTGGTTGACCTGCTATTGGTGATATGGGGCCATTATTACAATTTACACACCAAATGATTTTTCAATAATTAAAATAATTATAGAAACATAATTTAAAGATAATGTACTGTATGTTATTTGCACACATTGAAAAAATTAGAGTTGGAAAAGTGCTTAGAAATACTATTATGTGTAAGTTGAGAACTGGCCAATATTGATATAACAAAACACTATTTTGTAGCTCAGTGGAGTTAGGTAAACTTCTATCAAAGTGAGTCAAAGAGTGTGCATCTTTGTAGCCTGTCCTCACTAACCAACTGTCCAGGCAGTCAACAGGCACACAGCAAACGGAAGAGAGTGTGTGTTTAGATCCTGCTCTCAATTCTCCATTGTTCTCTCTAGTGCTTGCTGACAGAGAAATGGACAAAGGGACAAAAATAGTCACACTGAGAGAGCAGGACTGGAGATAGGAGCATGTGTCACTTTTGCCGAAGGCTTCTGGTTGTCCTGTGGGTGTCCTGTTGCTTATGAAGATGCCTGGGTATCTTCTGCTCATGCTAAGAACACACAGAATAATAACATAAGATCAAGTATACAAGAGAGTGTATTGTAGTTTTGTGTGTATTTTCTTGCCTTGGGCTTGTCAGGTATGTCGTTTATGCATGCTACAGCAATATGCTTGTCAGTTGCTGGTGGTCAAAGAGCCTTATAGTGCTGTGGAACATCTTGTTTGTGTATAAGCAAAACGTGTACAATAGGCATACAGAGCAACTGCATGTGGAAACACACACTGCCAAGCCAGCACTTGTTCTTCAGACACCACCACAATCTATATAAAATATAGGCTAATTTAAAAGTAAGAACATGTTCACTATAGTTGCTTACTAAATTGACTATGGTAATAAATACATTATTATTAAAAAATTAGTGAAAAGTAGTACCTTTCAGATTAGGATAACACAGTATAGCCTCATGTGGCAAGGCCTGCAGCACATCACAGACTACAGGACCACCACCAGTATCATCAGCTCCACAGACAGCCTGTCGGATGACCTCAACACCTACACCCGCTTTGAGACCTCCAGCCACAGCACAGAGAGGAGGCACACACACACACACACACCACCCAGCCCCCCAACTCCTTCCACTAACTGTGTCACCAGGCCAGGTGCGCACAGTCCTGAGGAAGATCAACCCCCACAAAGTGGCAGGACCGGACAACATCCCTGGGAGGGCTCTCAGGGCATGTCCCAGCGAGCTGGCTGATGTTCTCACCACCATCTTCAACCTTTCCCTCAGCCAGAGCATCGTCCCCACCTGCTTTAAGACCACCACCATCATCCCCCTACCCAAGAAGAGCCCGGTCACCTGCCTGAACGACTACAGGCCAGTGGCACTCACCCCCATTATT
>NW_018128023.1:18897-29424 GCF_001952655.1 Monopterus albus | reverse complement strand
GATCCCACCCACCCCCAGCATGGACTGTTCACCTCCCAACCCTCTGACCGGAGGTTCAGAAGTGTGAAATGTAGGATCTCTAGACTGAAAAACTCTTTCTTTCCCTCTGCCATCAGACTCCTAAACAGCTGAGGAGTTTATTACCAGGAAATACGTCATGTACTGTTTACATTCTCAGTTTGCACATGCATAATTGCACAATGACTGTTGACTGCTGCACATGCTGCTCCCATGTAGCATACATTCTCTTATTATATTCTTATATATTTTATTATATTGCTGCATTTGCCACTTTAAGTGCCTTAGATTTTGTGTTATTTATTTACTTTATATTTCATTTGTATTTTGTAGCATTCATGTAGATGGCAAGGTAAGAATTTCATTGTACAGGGAAACATGTTTCCTAATTGTGCATATGACAAATAAACACTTTGAACTTGAGTCAGAGTGCACGTATCATAGAATGTCATGTCAGCAAAGCTTTATTACAGATCACCTTCTCTTGATCTTTAAGATCATTGTAATCTGTAGATGTCAGCATTGTCATTACTGTTGTATGTGTTCCAGCACACTCACACGTGTGCCCACACATGCTGGCCTTTGCGTTTCTGGGAATCACATTAAATGCATCCTGTTGCAGGGTCAGAGCAGAGGTCAGTGCAGGCCTGCATACTTTCACATGCGCACTGTCATGTTGGGTCTCATGAAGGTCATAGGTTGTACTGTGATTCTATTTTGGGGTGTATGTGATACTGTTGTGGTTGTACATGTTTTTGCAGTAAGATTGGGTTTGCCTTCTGTAAGCGTATCCTTGGATCTCCTTGCTGTGTCTCATGAAAACACAAGTCCAACACGTTACAAATTTCAGTTTTTGTTGTAAGGCTATACTTCCTATGCTCAGATTTTTGTTGTTGCTCAGTGTGTACTATGTGTAAAAGATTTCCAACCAATTCCATCTACTTTCTTACCTTGACTTTTTGCTTTGAAACCCAATTACATTTTTAACCACACATGAATACACCAACGGTTTACAGAAAAACTCATTTCTGTCTGGCAAACACATCTACTCTGTAAACATCTCTGGGCTGCACTGCTGAGAGTCCTACAGTGTTTGCAAGTGGATAGACAAAATATTGGTTGGTTGTTTATATAGCAAACATCATGCATTTGATGCAAATCCTGTAACATCAGCTCATTTGTTGTAGGGACAGAAAAAATGTAGCTGTGTTTCACATGAAGTTATAAATGCTGAGTTTGTTAGAGTCAAAATTTAGGTCTGCAGAAAGCCTCCATTCAAATAACTCTCTGCCTCTGCTCTCGCTTACTTTGTTAATGGGGTTGTGTGGTTTGGCTCTTTTTAGGGTCTGTGTTGAATATGATGGAGACTGACATAGACAGTCATGCACGTACACACTGGTCTTGTTAGCTACCCTCACATTCTCTGGCAAAATCAGTTTGTTCCAGTTTTATAATGAGGAGATTGGACTTTTGAAGCTGTGCCACTGTTACACTGAAGAGGAAGCTAGAACACTACCTCATAAACACACTGATCTGGTTTTCATTTTCTTGTACTTTCTCATATTTCAAAGGAAAGACCTCTTCTATTTTAGCATCAACTTTATGAAGATGCAGACCAATGAAATCTTATTTACAAAATTTCAAATGGGTAAAAATCTAAGAAGCTTTCAACTAACATGGCATTGGTTGCTGGAAATAACAGGCTGTCAATAAAGACTCAGTAGTGCTGCACTATCATTCTTTATTGTAAAACCAGAATTTCATTTGCACATTTGTCAGTACAATACACATAAACCACCTTCCTAATATTGTGTAGATCTCTCTGGTGTTGCCAAAACAGCTGTGACCCATTGAGGCAAAGTCTCCACAGACCTCTGAAGGAGTCCTCTGGCATCTGATACTGCAATGTTGGCAGCAAATTCTTGATGTCCTGTAAGTTGTGAGGTGGAGCCTTCATGGATCAAATTTGTTTTTCAAGCATGTCCCACATATGCTCCATTGCACTGAGATCTGGGGAATTAGGAGGCCAAGGCAACAGGGAGCTCTTTGTCATGTCGTTCAAACCATTCCTAAACCATTTTTGCAGTGTGACAGAGCACTGCATCCTGCTGTTTTTCCTGCCACTGAAGGAGTGTACTTGGTGTGCAGCAGTGTTGAGGTAGCTCGTACGTGTCAAAGTAACATCCACATGAATGGCAGGACCCAAGGTTTCCTGGCAGAACATTGCCCTAAGCATCACACTGCCTCTGCAGGCTTTGCCATCTTCCCATGGTGCATCCTGGTGCCATCTCTTCCCCAGTCAAGCATTGCACACAGGATGTAAAAGAAAATGTGATTCATCAGACCAGGCCACCTTTTTCCATTGCTCCATGATCCACTTCTGACACCCACAACAGGCACTTTTGGCAAAGGAACTGGGTCAACATGGGCACTCTGACTATCCCACAGCTATGAAACGCTGTATACAACAAGCGGACATCTGTCTGCCATAGACAGCATTATGTTATTAAACTATTTGTGCTATAGTAACTCTTCTGTGCAAACGGGCTAGCAAGACGGGCTAGCCTTCGCTTCCCAAGTGCATCAGTGAGCCTTGGGCACACATGGTCCTGTCACTGGTAGATGCTCTGGCCCAGTCGTCTACCCATCAGAATTTAGCTCTGGCCATAGTCACTATGATCCTTACACTTGCCCTGTTTTTTATTTTTGCTTCCAACACATCAACTTCAAAAACTGACTGTTCACTTGCTGCCTAATTTATCCCACGCCTTGAAAGCTGCCATTATAACGAAATAATTGATGTTTTTTTGCTTCACTTGTCAGTGGTTTTAATGTGTTTGCTGGTCAGTGTGAAACAGTGATAACACTCTTACCCATGAACTTGAGGGGACCTGTGTCTCAGCACTATCTAGGAAGTGACATGTTAACAATTAGACATTAGAGTAGGGCTCTAACTGTCCCTCAGTCCTTTTAGTTTTTTTTTTTTTTTTTTACATTTTTCTGTTTCACTCTCCCCTGTCTCTTTCTGTTCTTTAAATACAATTTTGGTAAGCTATCTTCTTCCTCTATCAAATTTTTCTAACATGTTGGCTGCTGTTGCTATCCTCTGCCCCCTCTTTGACCTTTGCTTTATTCATTTTTACTTCATTCTGTTTTGTTTTGTGTGGTGTTGAGCTCTAGGCACCTGTCTACAGTTATTCTCTCTCTCTCTCTCTCTCGTCAACCCCTTTGTATTTGTTTTTCTCCCATTTTCTTTCAATGTGTTTCTTCTCTCTCCCTTCCTCCTCCCTTTCCTCCATCTCATTTGAAAGAACTGGCTTCAGCAGTCTGCCTGAAATGAGCAACGCATTCCCACACATACGCTGGGTGCTACTGCCCCCCTCCACGCTAATCACAGGGTCTGTGTGTGTTGTCATCTGTGTGTTTCTGGCCGCAGCACAGCAGTGAGGATAATTTACTTCCTGTGCGCTGCTAGGCAGCCCAAGCTCATTCTGCCGCATGCTGCTTACTGCCACCATTATGCGTACGAATTCCCTGCTGTCTCCGCTACTGCTGCTCACAGAGAGTGTGAGTGGAGGTTAGACGGGGAGGAGAGAGGAAACGGGAAAGCAGCACTGGCGGATAGAAACAAGAGTTGGATTTGATATTGGATTTTACATGAAGATGTGCTGGGTTTGTTTACCTGGAAATCGCCCTGTTTATAGGATTTATTGCTGACCTTTGCTGACTTTCCTGAATTGAGCACATATGTAAGAGGGAATACCGTGTATTTATGTGCTGGTATATATGTGCGTGTGAGCGAGCGTGTGTGTGAGTGGGTTTTCCTGATGCGGTCAGAGCGGGCTAGCCGTGTGTGTATCGTGGTGCTAGAGGAGGTGGAGGAGGATGAGTCCTGTTCTTCACCCCCACCTCCTTGGCCCAAATCATCCCCAGACTTAAGATCCCATCATGCCCGTCGAAGGGCTGCCGCTCAGGACGACAAGGTGAGATGGGCTCTTCTGTTTGGTTCACTGTTGATTGAACTACAGTTTGCTGAATCTTTGTTTCATCTGAGCTTTTGCCACATTTAGGGTTTATTATGTAAGTGTACTGTAGACAGCTCGCTGTCTCCTACCTGTCCTGAAGTATATAGTTACACATTCAGTGCCCAATGCAATACAATGTACTGCCAAGAGATGTATAGTCACCAGTATAGCCCTGCCATATGAGATGTCTGTGGTTTGTATAGATTATCAGCACAGGTTGTCCCTTTTGTAGTCTCCAGTGTTGGCTGTATAAAGGGCAAGCCTAGCAGTAAACATAAGTCATTCATTCTGTGAAAGCTGCTCTTTGAACTGTACTCTGACAAAGGGGAAAGCCGGAGTAGATGTGCTGGCTCTGATGATAGGGTTTGTACTCTTCTGTGATCTCTGTCATAGTTTCAGTGGTCATCAGTGTTATAGGCATGAGACAGATGCTGATATGCCTGACAGCCCCACTTATTTTTAGTTAGGATAAAATGAGAGAGGCATGAGGGAAACAGAGTAAGGCTGAGGTAACAAGCAGGCTCACATCATGTAAAGCTGAATGACATCACAAGTATCACAGCTCTTATCACAGTGAAAGAGTACATGTAAAAAAAAGTTTATCAATGAGATAGGATTTTATAAGCTTCATATAGTTAGTATACTGCAAATCAGGGAATGGCAGTATACAATAATGTAGAAAGGCTTTGAAATTTGAAACGCACATATTAGGCTCTCCCTTAAAATCAGTAGCACCATGTCAACGTTCTTAAATTTGTTCCCCTTGTCACAATTTTCACCGCTAATGCAGCTTAAAGAAAAGCTCTGTATTATCAATATTATTTTTTAGAGAAATTTCTTAGTCTAGAACATAATGAAACAAGTAAACATTTTATCAGGTAACAGTAAAGAGAGAGTAGTGGACTCCTGCTCTTCTGTTGCTCAGCAGTACCGCCTCAAGGTGACTGCTCAGCAACACTGTTAACAGATCCCACTCAGTGTCAGGCAGCACCATGCTCTTATGTGACTGCTCAGCAACACTGTTAACAGACCCCACTCAGTATCAGACAGCACCATGCTCTTACGCTCATGCCAACTGTGTAGAGTTAGCCACACAGATGTAAATTAAACTAAGGTGATAGATAGTAATAAGGAAGTGTGATCTTATTTATTTGCCACTTCCTTCTAGAGAAATTTGACTTCTAAAATCAACCATACCTTGTATAGCATGTTGAAACTGTCCTTGTGGTGTCATGGAAATGCTTTGATATTTATAGAAATTTCCTCCATATTTCACTTGTCTTTTACATTGCTGTTTATATTCTTTTTATCTGGCCTCATGCCACACGGCAACAGCTGCAACAGACAGACTCAAATATCCACCTAATGCTGCATGCATGTATTTATGTGTTATATTCTACAGCAGCTAGTGTCATAAACACATTTGGTGATATAAAGCCTTTTGTGACCTACTGTATGGCTCCTTCCTAGCTCAGGATTATAGTCTGTGTGTGAGATTCTCCCATCATAACTCTCACTGATAACACAGTTGTCAGCATAGAAAAGTACTGCCTTGCCAATCGAGGCTGTAGTAATGTGCGCCAGCATTTCCTCATCTTTTTTTTTTTTTTTTTTGGTCTCTGTAGCCATCTCTGTTAAGAGCCATCTTCAACGTGGACCCAGATGAAGTTCGCTCCCTTATATTCAAGAAAGAGGATGTCAACATTCAAGTAAGTCACTCTTATTACTCTTTCAACTGAATGTTTTTATCATTGCACTCCTATACATTGGTCTTTGACACTATGGCTTCACACACACACACACACACACACCATGAAACACAAAACAGCACCAAGACAGCAGCAGTCAGCCAGCAGACTGACAATTGATTGAGTTTTTTTTTTTCTTTTTTCAATCGATTGACTGACTGAGAGTGCCTTTTGGCAGCTTCTTACCTTCCTCATTTTCTATAGCTGTCAACCAGGACAGGACACCTGAACAGTTTGTAACACCCCATCGTTTTCTATGGTTTAAGGACATGACATTCACCTGATCTTTCTCCTTTTTTTCCTCCCTCCACATTTCTCTCCCTGAATATATTTCCTCAGTTTACAGCCCATTCCAGTCTATTCTCTCTGCGCTCCTGGCTTTCTATGGCTCTATAGTGCTTGGTCATCACACTGAGTCTTCTGTAGTCAGCAGCACTGACCCAGACTAAATGCATGCATGTAGCATTTGTTTATAGCCCCACTCTGCTGATTGCTTTTACTGCACTGAAAGAAAGCGATGTGGGGGTGTGGTGGCAGGGTGTAGTGGAGTGATAGAGCGAAGCGAAGAATACAACTGAATGGATGATGAACATTTTCCCCCTGTGGCTGCTGTCTTACATTTCTTGTGGTCTGCAGTAGTGTGACGGCTTTGGATTTTGTTCAGGGCACGTCATATGTACCTTCACTCATTCGTGATATGTGAGCATTCGTTACAAAGCCCGTGTCTGTATAAAAAAGAGAAATGATACTCTAGTCTAATTCGTTTTTTGGTGTGTTTTTTTTTAATCCCCTGTCAGGACAATGAGAAGCGGACACCACTGCATGCTGCAGCCTACCTGGGAGATGCTGAGATCATTGAACTGCTCATCCTCTCAGGTAAACACTACGGCCCAGCTCTGCTAGCTACAGTCAGTGTTGCCAACTAATTTCAATGGAAAGTTGGTAAAGCCTGCTGGAAAGGTTGCTAGATGACATCACGTGCTAATTTGATGACATCATCGTATACTCAATACTTCCATGCCATTAAAACTGAATCAAACTCAACAGAAGTAACAATAAGTGTAATAACAATCTAAGTTTACAGTCTGCTATGCCAATATGAAAGGGTAAGCTTGTATGAAAGAAGCACATACAAATATTTCATATTTATGCAGGTATAGAGAGACTGTAACTTTCTACATGTAGACATGAATGCCCTGACAGTATTTCTTTCACCTGCTGCCTTATTGTTAACTGAAAAATGTTATATATAGATACATTAACCATTCAGTCAGCATATATCAAGCTGTGGGAAAATATCAATAAGGATGAAACACCAGCTCTGGCATGCACATGCACAGCTCATTCATGTCTCTGCCTGCAGGACCTCACAGGCAGTCTTAATGACTTTTCTCCAGAGAAACTACTCTGTCCTAAAAGTCGCTCAATTTGTCCCTAGCCAGTTTTTTGAAAAAAGTAAATCTAGTAACAAACTTGCTAAGATGGCATCACTGATAATCTTTTCAGCCATGTATTTGATTCTGTTTCCAACTAATATCTATTCACCTCTAGTCAAATGAAATGAAATGTCACTTTCGGCTTTTCCTGTTAGGGATCGCCACAGCGCATTGGCACACTGATGATTCGCATGTTGACATTTGGCACATGTTTTACGCCGCATGCCCTTCCTGACGGAACCCTGACTCGAACCTGGGCCGCAGCGGCGAGAGCACCACTAGTCTGTCAGGGAACCCTGTCCACCTCTAGTCAGTTCCACTTTAAAACTTAGTCATCCATCCACACTGGCTTTTAACAGCTATTCCTTTGTTTGCATCTATATTACCTCTCGTAAATGTGTTCATACTCATTAAATCTTCATTTATCACCATATTCACACTGCAAAGTTGTATTGGCAGTTCATTTATTATAGCGAAGAGTCTTAAAATCTTAATTTCATAATTTTTCTTGAGATTTATATTAAAATAATTTTACAATGCAAAGCAGATTTTTCCAAGAAATACTATTATTAGAGCTTGAAACCAAAGTAATGTTGATTTACCTTATTTAAGTATAATGAGCTGTATCAAGACAGTGTTTACAATGATTAAAACTTAACTATGAACAAGATGATGATCTATCCCCCCCCTCCAAAATAATATATAATTTATAGCCTCTGTGTTACATTTCCTTTCCTCTTCAGAGACCTGTCTATTTCTCATCACTCTCATCTTTGCTTATTTCCTCAGCAGTTTCCAAACTTGTGTGTCTACTCACTGCTCTCTTGGTAATAGGTGACATTTCCTGGGATTAATCAATCATCTGATAAATCTAGCTTTCTGTGAAGTCAGATAAGAATGTCAGGAGGTGGGGTCAACCCAGTTGTAACACAAGAGGTGTGTGGTAGGGGTGTGTGTGTTGTCTGTTTCTCAGCAGGACGAAGAGCTAGCAACAGGTGTGGCATCAGGGCTATTTTAACCCCTGTGTCAAAGAGGATCATTTCAGTTTTATATCTTCCAGGTACTACTGGCTCACAAGACCCCTTTCCTGTACAACAAGTAGAAAGCCTTTTAAACCATTGGTTGCATTTTACTTGTTGGTATGTTTTGCCTCTAGTATATTGCTAAATGATCAGACATTTCTCCAAACTCTAACCATGTTTGCCTTTGCTATGTCTGCCATTGTTGACATTTCTCTGACATCTCTCTTGTTGTCCCCCCCACCCCCCCCCCACCCCACCCCACACATACACACACACACACACACACACACACACACACACACACACACACACTGTTGTCCTCAACCAAGGAGCCAGAGTTAATGCCAAAGATAGCAAGTGGTTGACTCCTCTTCATCGAGCTGTCGCCTCTTGTAGTGAGGTAACACATTACACAAACACACACTAAATGTGTACACTGGACTCACTTGCAATCCTGTAATTCTGCTCTTCTCTGTCACTAGTAACTGCAGTTAGGTTTTTAGTTAGGCTTTTCTTACTATGGACAAACTATAAATACAGAAATAAATAAGTAAAAGAATAAATAATTAAATAAATGCATAACTACGTAAAAGAAAAAAGTAATAATTATATGCTAAAATAAATATAGAAAAAAATAAATGTAGTAATAAAAAGGAAAATAAATGAATAAACAGAATTCTACCACTGAACCACCAATGCTCACGTTAACAAACTCTTTGTCAAATTCTAAAAAGTCTGTCGTACTTAAGAGGACGAAGATTGGCTTAATTAGAAATAAATAAATGATTACATTAATGCATAAATAAATACAAAAATAAATAAGTAAAGGAATAAATAATTAACTAAATGTATAATTAAAAGAACACAAAATAATTATATGCTAAAATAAATATAGAAAAAAATAAATGTAGTAATAAAAAGGAAAATAAATGAATAAATGCTAAAATAAATACATAAATAAATAATTAAATGCATAAATATATAACTACATTATTTAAATGTATTTTTAAATTGTTATATGTCTACATTTCTACAAATCTAGTTTTCTTTTATTTACTTCTAATTAAGTCATCTTTCATCCTCCATACACTGCAGATAAACAAAAATATGGATGCTTTTTTTAAATATATATATAATCTGACCTTAAAGGGGAAAATGGACATAACCACTGTGCAGTGTGCTGGTGTCTGATAAGCCTTCAGAATCTCTTGACCTGTTCTGCTTGTTCCTGGGCAACATGCCCACACTAACAAAGCCTCATGCAACATTTCTCCTTCCCAGTGCTATTGTAGGCATGAAGGCTCCTAAGAATAGCAAAGTCTTTTATAACCACCAACATGCTGTACAGCCACCTGCACAAACTGGCATCTACTTTGTTAGAACACAGAAGCATATTAGAAAATCTGTCTGCACCCCTTTTCTGCACATCCTGTCACATGTCTATTCTCTTTCCAGGATGCAGTAGCAGTTTTGCTGAAGCACAGTGCAGACGTTAATGCCCGGGACAAGAACTGGCAAACGCCACTCCATGTAGCAGCTAGCAACAAGGCAGTACGCTGTGCTGAGGCGCTGGTACCACTGCTAAGTAATGTGAATGTGTCTGACCGGGCTGGACGCACCGCCTTGCACCATGCTGCCTTCAGTGGACATGTAGAGGTTGGTCTCTTCTTCTTATGACTACTTATAGTAAAGACAAATATATATCAGCATCTATTTAATTTGCTTTGTGTTTTTTCAGATGGTGAAGCTGTTACTGTCTAGAGGAGCCAATATTAATGCTTTTGACAAGAAAGACAGGAGAGCCATTCACTGGGCAGCCTACATGGGTGAGTAATACGCTGTCAATTTAGTAAAGGGGACAGGGTGAAATGCACTGGGTTGTCTTGAGTGATTGAACTTGACTCATCTCATTTTCTCTCCTCTGTTTCAGGTCACCTGGAAGTAGTGAAGTTACTGGTGGACAGTGGAGCTGAGGCCGACTGTAAGGACAAGAAGGCCTATACGCCACTTCATGCAGCCGCCTCCAGTGGCATGAGCAGCACAGTGCATTACCTGCTGAGCCTGGGGGTTCACGTCAGTACAAACACATATATGCACATACAGTGGGGCAAATAAGTATTTGATACACTGCCAATTTTTCAAGTTTTCCCATTTACAAAGAATGGACAGTTCTGTAATTTTCATCGTAGGTACACCTCAACTGTGAGAGACAGAATCTACAAAAAAATTCCAGAAAATCACATTGTTAGATTTTTAAATAATTTATTTCCATTTTTAA
>NW_018128023.1:10869-18635 GCF_001952655.1 Monopterus albus | reverse complement strand
GGGCCTTAGCCAGTCTCCAGACCTGAACCCAATAGAAAATCTATGGAGGAAGCTGAAACTCTGTGTTGCCCAGTGACAGCCCCAAGACCTGAACGATATGGAGGAGATCTGTGTGGAGGAGTGGGCCAAAATCCCTGCTGCAGTGTGTGCAAACCTGGTCAACAACTACAGGAAACGTCTGACCTCTGTAACTGTTTCAGTACCAAATATTAAGTTCTATTTTTCTATTGTATCAAATACTTATTTGCCCCACTGTACATATAGATTGTGTTCTTGAAAAACCATACATAAACATAAATTCTAATTCATAACATAAATTGTCTCTCACAGGTAAATGAGGTGAATGCCTATGGCAACACCCCTCTCCATTTGGCCTGTTACAATGGGCAGGACGTAGTGGTCAGTGACCTCATCAAGGCAGGGGCAAATGTCAGCCAGGTGTGTGCGCGTCCCTCTGTGCAAGATAGTACCTTCCTGATCACTGTGTGTTTAACTGAGTTCTTTTGTACTGTACCTTGCCTCAGGTGAATGAGAGGGGGTTTTCTGCTCTCCACTTGGCCTCCTCCTCACGCCAGGGGGCGCTGTGCCAGGAGCTGCTGCTGTCCCATGGAGCCTACATCAACATCCAGGTGTGGCCATATGCAGATGTGCTTTCATACAAACACTGAAACACACAAATGTAACTGAGAAACAATGTTTGCTTTATATTGACAGAGCCAAAGTCAGTGCATAGCATACCACTGAGTGAATATAAAAGCTGGACAAACCCACCATGGCGTCACCCACTAGTTTTCTGAAGAGCAGTTTTGAAGCTTAAGTCTGGCCGTTGCCATATTGGTAGCACTTCACTCTGCATGCTATATCTAATCCAAAATTGGGCAAAGAAGCAGAGCATGAGTGGAGCTCACTAGACAGCTAGCGGCCAACCACTTATCGCGTGACTCTCCTGCCTGTCACTCAAAGTACCTATGTCCTTAATTATGCATAACTTTGAGTCTAATTTAAATGGGTGAGTTGTAAAAATAAATTTGCCCACCATACAGTTGTCATGGAAGGGGAAATTAGCTATAAAGACCAAAATCATTTTTTTGTACCAGACTGTAAACATTTATTTCTGCTGTAAAGTTGGGCATTTTAACATGACTCCCTTTTGGAGCCAGCCTCAAGCAGCCATTAGAGGCACTTCTGCACTGGCTTCATTTCTCAGCCTCGGAGGTTGCCGCTTGGTGCATACACAGTCGTGTCTATGTTATCTAAAGAACACAATAAAAAGTTGCCTGTGTCATCAGCTCTTATGCTTGTGTAAGCTGCTCAGCATCAAGTAGAAAGCTGAAATGAGAGTGTTGTTAACACTTTGGTAGTAGTGATGGAAACTGCCATTAGGTCCCCACGGCCTCAAGATGTAAGGCCATATGGAAGATAGAGGGGGAGGAGATGGCTCCCTGAGGCTGCAAGCTGCTCATGGAATATGTGTGTGGGGGTGTGTGTAGTCCACAAGGGGTTTAAGATGGCTCTTGCTCATTCTATACTATATATATATTCTATACTATATAGGCTGTATACAGCAGTGTTTCCCATACATTGACTTATTTGTGGTGGGCTGCCACAATATTAACATTGACTGCCACATATCAATTTAAATCTTATTTCAGTGTAGTGCTGTGCATAGTGCTTCTATTCGCTCAGTCCCTCTGTGCCCTGCGCTATTTTTCTTTCACACGCACGACAGCTATGACAACGAACTGTCTGTGAACAGTTCCTCCTCTGTGTGTGTGTTTTTTTTTTTTTTTAACACGCTGTTCGTCCAGGGAATATCAAAAAACACCTCGGAAAACTGATCAGTCCAACCAGTTTGATTAGTGATCCAGTTGATTTGTTTAGAATATTTATTGATTTCAACCAGTGCTCCTGAAGCAGCAAGAGAGGGTCAGGAAGAGGGAGATGTAGGAGAGCAACATGCTGCTGCTGTGGGAGAGCTCATGCAGAAGGGACATAGTACCCCCCCCCATCAGCTACTGCCACAATTTGAATTATAATTGTCTTGTTTGTCTGTCCCTGTTGCTCCCTCCATCTGTCCAGAGCAAGGATGGTAAAACTCCCCTCCACATGGCAGCTACCCATGGGAGGTTCTCCTGCTGTCAGGCCCTTATTCAAAATGGTGAGAGCTCCTGCTGTGTGCTGTCTGCATCATGCCTGAGTTAAAAGTGGTTCATTCAAAATTCATTCAAATTTTTTATTTTTTACTGCGTGTGCTTATGTTGTTTTGATGGAAATACATGCATATGCCCATTATTTCTACATTTGCAGGAGCTGAGATTGATCGTGAGGACAAGAGCAGAAATGCTGCCCTTCATATCGCTGCCCGCTACGGCCACGAACTCATCATCACATCTCTCATCAAACATGGGGCCAACACCTGCAAGTTTGTAACGTTTGACATTCAACCATCTGTCTGTCTTCCCATCGAATTTACTCTGTACTGAAGTAATATGAAGCACAAATAAAAGGGGAACAATTTGGTGACTAGAAATGATTAAATATTCTTTCAGCCTTTGTTTTTTTTTCCCCTGCCATCAATCAAGAAGCACTCCTGCTCTCACACCTTAACCTTAATATCCTGTAATGACTTGTATTCTCTGCCTTTTATCTTTTCAGGAGAGGCATTCATGGGATGTTCCCTCTACATCTGGCAGCTCTCAGCGGCTTCTCAGACTGCTGCAGGAAGCTGTTGTCCTCAGGTACATTCATACTTGCACCATTCTTACCAATGGAATCACCTACTTTACATGCAAATTGATGCTGATTGTATATTTGGCAGGGTTTGACATAGACACCCCTGATGACTTTGGAAGGACCTGTCTACATGCTGCTGCAGCTGGAGGGTAAGCCATTTTTTTGCTTCTTGCCTTACTATTGTTTTATTTATGATCCTCTTTTTATGTTCGTCTGTTTTTTGTTTGTTCCTTATTTAACAGCATTCTCCAGTCATGTAAACAACACTGGTATGTCAACTATACATCACTGTTAAAGCTCTCTCTCCAACCAGGAACCTGGAGTGCCTGAACCTGCTGTTAAACATAGGAGCAGACTTTAACAGGAAAGACAACTTTGGAAGGTGAGCCAAAGCCAGACATGTCTTTTCATTTTAGGAATGCTAGGAATGGACATAAAATAATAGCTGAAGACATTGGTAAAGTGAGAATATTTTAGGGAGTACAGGTTCTCACTGGTATAAATACAATTTCAGGACTCCTTTACACTATGCATCAGCCAACTGTAACTACCAGTGTGTGTTTGCCTTGGTGGGCTTCGGGTCAAGCATCAATGAGCTGGACCAGAGAGGCTGCAGCCCCCTACACTATGCTGCTGCTGCTGACACTGATGGAAAGTAAGCTCTGCTCCGTGGTTTATTGATGCAATTTACAGTTAAGTATCAAAGTATCCTCACTGTCAGATGAAGACTTCTGTTTTAAACGATTACACCTTTTTTGTCATCATCAGGTGTGTTGAGTACCTGTTAAGGAATGATGCTGATCCCAGAGTGAGAGACAAGCAGGGTTACAGTGCTGTACATTATGCTTCAGCCTATGGGCGCACACTATGCCTGGAACTGGTGTGTACAGCTGCCACGCTGACTGCAAATATGCTGGATGTCCTACACAGAACAAATCATTCAAATTACTTCTATCTGTTAAAAGGCTTTGGAGAAGTACACTTGTCATGTTAACAGAAACAATCTTTATGTCTCTCAGATGGCAAGTCAGACCCCTCTAGATGTGGTAAGAAAGAAATTCCCCTTATACTGATTCTTTATAAGTAGCTCCCTCTGTTGGGACATAGTGGCTAGATTATCTGTTGGGAAGGTGGAGCTACTGTGAAACCACCTCTATTTTGTTACTGGTTGGATAACATTTGGCAGGTCAAGGTTGTGTGCATTGAAGGACATGGTATAGTGCGACCATGTCTTAATCTCTGTACATTTTTAATGCAGTCCTATGAAAGCCATCTCTCTATTTCAGTTAATGGAGACATCAGGAACAGACATCTTGAGTGGCTCAGAGAACCAGGCACCCATCAGTCCTCTCCATCTGGTGGTGAGTTCAAGGATTTGTCAGTGGGTCTGCATTTGGCTGTCTCCCTCTATCACACCAGGATTTAAGTGTCTCTGCCACGTTTCCTAAATGGTGTTACTGTGTGTGTCTTGGGTATGTCCAGGCATACCATGGACACTGTGGAACATTAGAAGTTCTCCTGTCATCGTTGGTGGATGTGGATGTTTGCAGCCCAGAGGGCCAAACCCCCCTCAGCCTGGCTTCCTCCAGGGGTCATCAGGAGTGTGTGTCCTTGCTGCTACACCATGGCGCCTCACCCATGACCCGGGACTACAAACAGAAAAAGACAGCCATACATGCTGCAGGTATATAGTATGCATATATAGGCAATTGCACAACTGAAAAAATCTATGTCAATGAGGTTTATTTTCTTGCTTTTAAAATTGAAAACATGTTAATGCTTTAGGAAAAAAAAAATCATGTGTGCTTGTCTGTCGTAGCTATGAGTGGCCACCCCGAGTGCCTGCGCCTGCTCATGAGCAATAACAAACAACACATTAACGTGGATGTACAAGACACCAACGGACAGTGAGTGTTTATGTGGTATATATAGACAAAATGGCTTGGGCTTGAGGCTGTCACCAGGTTATTCTACCACTCTTTTGTTTAACTACACTGCCAGTCACTTGAATGGGAAAGTGTGTCCAAACATTTGACTGATAGTGTAGTTTCATCTGAACAATAAATGTCAATGTCCACATTGTGCACAGGACTCCTCTGATGTTGGCACTGCTGAATGGAAACACAGAGTGTGTGTACTCTCTGCTCAGTCAAGGAGCCAATGTAGAGATACAAGACCGCTGGGGGAGGACAGCACTACACCGGGGGGTGAGACATCTGCACATACCCATTAACATTACAACTTTATTTGTAATATTCAGTTATTCATCATTTTTAATGTTTTTCACAGGCTGTGACAGGCCAGGAGGAGTGTGTTGAGGCCCTCCTCCAGCGGGGGGCCAGTGTTTGTGTGAAAGACATCGGGGGCCGCTCCCCTCTTCACCTGGCATCCGCTTGCGGCCGTGTAGGTGTGCTGGGTGCCTTGCTGCAGGCCATCAGCACCTCACATGCTAACACACACCTCACGGACAACCAGGGCTACACACCATTGCACTGGGCCTGCTACAATGGTACTGGGACACAAGCACGGAACTCTAGAGAAACATGTCTGTTTTGTATGAAGCCACAGCAAAGTAGTATGTATTCTACTTCTGTCCTCTCTCTCTTCCTCTGCAGGATATGATACATGTGTGGAGGTGCTGTTAGACCAGGAGGTGTTCAGGCAGAATAAAGGCAACTCTTTCAGTCCGCTGCACTGTGCTGTGTAAGACAATGCCTGCGCCCATGATTCTTATGAGACTTGGATACTGGTCTGAGGGTATGTGATAGCGTGTTTTGTATATGTTTCAGTATGACTGACAATGAGGGAGTGGCTGAGATGTTAATTGATTCCTTGGGCCCAACTATCATCAACAGCACTGATTCTAAGGGCAGGTAACAGACTCACTTTACATCATGTTTTTCTGAAATTTGCATGGGGTGAGCACTAGCTTTGTTAGTAAAATGTGACTTGTGTTTGTGTTATTGCAGGACCCCCCTTCATGCTGCAGCATTTTCTGACCATGTAGAATGCATTTCCCTTCTTCTGAGCCATGGAGCTCAGGCAAACCTAGTGGACACACACATGCACAGGACCCCGCTGATGATGGCAGCGCTACAGGGACAGACCAATGCCGTGGGTCAGTACACCTACTGACACACAGATACAATGTTAGTCTGTGTTTTCCAAATGTCAGACTATACATAACCATCTCTTTTCATGTGTTACAGAGGTGTTGGTGAGCAGTGCTAAAGCAGACTTGGCACTACAGGATAAAGACAGAAACACAGCATTACATCTGGCCTGCAGCAAGGTAACACATTTACAAAGACAGGTTTTTGTTTTTGTTTTTTATTCACTGGCCAAAATGAATAATAGATAATAATGTCACTAGGTACATTTAAGGATCTTTGACTAAAGGGAAGTAATGAACTACACAGTAATAAAAATTTGTTGTTTGGTGGAGAGGTTCATTTAAAAAATCCTAATAAGCACATGTTGGAAGAAAAATGCAGGTGCTATTTATTCACCTGTTGGTAATTATACAACAGTATATGAGTGATAAATTAGGCACTTGGTACATTTTATGAACTTGTCAAAGTGGATTTGTGCTGCCTTATCACTGTACAGATTTTAATCAGTAAGTGGTTACAATTGGACAGCTGTACCTTCAAATTGGTGCAGGCTACTCTACATCCATCACTTTGTTGTGGTTTGTTCCCATCAGGGTCATGAAACATGTGCCTTGTTGATTCTGGAGAAGATCAGCGACAGAAACCTCATCAACTGCACCAATGCTGCTCTCCAGACGTATGTAGCATTCTATGGTGCAGCCAGACACTCAACTGTGTAGCAGGGTGACTCACTATGCTCAGACCGAACTCCTTCTAACAGTGTATCTTTCACTACCCTCCTGCAGGCCCCTGCATGTAGCAGCCAGGAAAGGTTTGACAGTGGTGGTCCAGGAGCTGCTGGGGAAAGGAGCCAGTGTGTTGGCAGTGGATGAGAATGGTGAGCTTTCACCTCACTGGCTCTTCACCTGTACAGAAGTGCATTGTATTCACCAAAGGGGAAAAAGGAGGATCCTATCTTGTAACTATGACATTCATGATAACAGGAAAAGATCTCATAATTATGAGATCTTTTCTCATAATTATTAGATAGTGCAAGGGTTGGAATGCTGCAGAACGTGCTTGTAAATCATTAGGCTTTTGAGTAATTCACTTTAGTTGTCAGAACATCCAGTAGTACAATGCAAAAGGGAGCTGTTAATGACCAAATTGTCATAGTGTTACAAAATGTAAATAACTCTAACCTAGGTTAAAAATGGTGACCAAATTGCAACCCACCGTGTCCACGGCGACATTACTTAGCCTATACTTCCTGTTTCTTGTCAAGGTTTATATGATTGCACGAATGATGAGTAGTAACATTTAATAATTTATCATAATTAAGAGATCATGATCTTGTAAAAGGCAAGGTTATGGTTGCTAGTTTGATTTGTTTGAGGATTTTCAGTCAGGATTTAGAGTCCATCATAGTACAGAAACCGCATTGGTGAAAGTCACCAATGATCTTCTCCTAGCCTCGGACAAAGGACTTGTCTCCATACTTGTCCTCTTAGATCTCAGTGCTGCTTTTGACACCACTGATCACAGCATCTTACTGCAGAGACTTGAACATGTTATTGGGATTAAAGGAACTGCACGAAGTTGGTTCAAATCTTATTTATCAGAAAGATTTCAATTTGTTCATGTCAATGACAAATGTTCCACACAAACTGACGTTAGTCACAGCGTTCCACAGGGCTCTGTGTTAGGCCCAATTCTCTTCACTTTATACATGATCCCTTTAGGCAATATTATCAGGAAGCACAACATAAATTTCCATTGCTATGCAGATGATACTCAGTTATATTTATCTATGAAGCCAAATGAATCAGATCAGCTGGTCAAACTTCAAGCATGTCTTAAAGACATAAAGGCCTGGATGACCTGCAACTTCTTACTTCTAAACTCGGACAAAACCGAAGTCATTGTGCTTGGGCCTGAAAA
>NW_018128023.1:6756-10411 GCF_001952655.1 Monopterus albus | reverse complement strand
ATCAACCTGACCAGTGTTTGATTGTTTGTTGTGTCTTGTTGCTCCTGCTCAGTACATGTAGATAGTGAGTTGAACTGTAGGCAACAACCTTGAGGCCCCTGTTTAATTTATATTTGTTTATGTTTTGGAACACTAAGTATGCCAAATTTGTTATTAATACTTCACTTTTGCTATGTACTGACAGCTATCAGTGAATTACTTTGATACTAACGTTTCATTAAAACCTGACTTTCACACATACGTATACTTCTACAGCAGAATTTAAACTTTTTCTTAATCCTTAACCTTATTTCTAGGTTACACTCCAGCTTTGGCCTGCGCTCCAAACCGTGATGTAGCTGACTGCCTGGCCCTCATCCTCAACTCCATGATGCCTGCCTCCCCCATGGTCACCATAGCAGCTTTACCAGCACTTTCTCTCACCCCAGCAGTCACCAACCACCACCCCACCTCCAACCACATCTCCAAGGGTGTGGCCTTTGACACCCTACCTCCGCTGAGCCCCAGTCATGCCTCTTACTGTAGGCCAGAGCACCCACTGTCTTCTGTTTCTGCAGACGAAGAGCTGAATGACTCGGACTCAGAAACGTACTAAGGAGTACTGGACAGCGCCCAATAATACTGGCAGGACAGCCAGCTACTCAGGAGCCTTAATAGATCACTGAGGAGGGAGAAACAGAGCCAGGTTATTTTTAAGTAAGCCTCTCCAAATCTATTAATAATTCTTGTTGTAAGCCAGACTTGCATTTCTGTAAGGTGTATACCCAGAGGAAGAAATTAATACTAAAAATATAGAATAAGATCAATACATTACATTTTTCTGAGAGCACCAGTGTATGGTCAGTAATGGCCAGTGTATTTTTAAATTTGAAGAAATAGCAATTTTCTTTTTAACCAAAGCTCCTCCGTTTTGCTCATACTTGGAGTGGTTTTAAGCCTTTTCAGTTTTTCCTTCAACTATTACGAGAAGAGCATCTACTGAATAAAACCTCAAAGGACTGATTTTTGGCACCACTGGCTAAAGAAAAAAAGAGGAACAGTCTTATGGGACCAGCTGATTACTGTTTTCTCTACTTCATTCTGGAGTTTTTATTCAGAGTTTTTCACCAAGCTATCATGGCAGACACTAATGGCACATTTATAATGCTGCCCTGTTGATTTTGAACCACTCGTTGATTCCAGAGGAAGCCGTTATTGAATCCTATGAATTTATTCCGAGTGGAGACTGAATGTGTGGAATCCATCCTGACACCAGGTGGATTGAAACCCACTGGTTAGTCATGCAAATGAGCAGCAGCTCAAGGAACTTTTAATGTGCTGTGCTGTAACTACTTGATATCTGTACTGTACTGGAGACGGGAAAGCGACTGACACTGTGCATATGTGTGTGCGTGTGACAGCAAGTGAGACAAATGTAATAAATCTTTTTAGGACAAGCAACTTTTAGGCAAACGATGAACACTACTTGGTGCAATGTTTGTAAAGATTAAGTAATGAATGAATAAAGATATGTTTTTGATTTATTGTACATGTATATGACAGAGTCCAAATGTGTAACACTTGAATTGTCATTACTAGTTTTGTTCAGAGCTGTACATTCTTTCACAGCTATTCTCTCTCTCTCTCTCTCTCTAAAGTAATTTATTCATTGTCCAGGTGGTACATTCGTCCATACAGGCAGGCAGTGACCAGACCACCAGTCATGTTTGAATGCTTCATGGTCACTCTTCCACTTTCAGTCTTCTCCAGCTGCTCTGGCTGCTCCAGGACCAGATTGCTAACCAGTATTGATGGGTAAACATATCTGGTCCCAAACTTGCCCTCCAACACAAAGACTATTTTAGTCTCAGCCGCCTCCACCTCCTGTCCACAGGAACTGATGTTCGACCCTGCACAGCGGACTAATGCACACACCTGTAGACAGAGATGAGATGAATGCATCTGATATCTCGGTAATCAGTTTTAAATATTCAAATATCACCAGATTGATACCTGCAAGGCGAAGCCGGTCTTCCCTTTGTGATTTCCAGCAAATGCTCCCAGTGCATAAAGCTCTTTACTGTTGCCTTGTGATAACTGCTGGTATTGCAGGTGACAACAGAAAGTGCCGTTACACACCGTCAGATTGCCCCTCGTGTCGTTCAGAAGGTCAAATGTAAATGGGTCAGACATCATGGATGAGATGCAAGTGGGGGAGGAGGGAGAGACTGCAGAATCAGAACAACTATCTTGGTGACAGTATTCAGAGTCTGCAGCTGGTGATGATTTGGACTCTTTCCTAACCACCCCGTTCTCCAAGACTGGCACCCTGGCCACCAGCAGTCTGCCCTCCTCTGGGTCTCCTTTCTTAGCGTGGTGGTAGGTGGCAGAAAAAGGAGTGTAGATACCGCTGCCTGTCATCCTCAGTTGGTCATTGCGAGTGTTAGCCGCTAGTAGGGTGACATTAGCACCCAGGCTGAATGCCCATTGGAACTGGATTGAGTCCAGCAAGGGAAGCGCATTCATCCAGGCTGTGGGGAAGATTAACTGACGCACACCCTTAAAGTGGAGCAAACAAAGAGGCTGAGTTTAGGAGGAGGTGAAGACACTGTATGTAGCTATGTGTTTGTATTTCTCCTACCTTCTCCACCAGGGTAATTGTAGGCTCATGGAACAGGATGTCAAAGCAGGTGAAGAGGCCAAATGTACCACCAAATGGTGTATCAAATGTTATGATCTCAGGTGGGTGTGGTGTGTCGAATTCCTTCTCAAAGTACAGATTTTGTTTATGGTAGCGTGCCACCAACTGTCCATCAGAACTGTAGGAAAGAAGATCACATTTCACATAGAGTAGGAGTGGATGTCTGGTCATTTGGTGAGCCGGAGCTCACACCTCCTTGCTGGAATGTGATCTACACCGGGTGTCTGTGTGTGTGTGTGTGATGTTAATTTGTATGTTAAACTGGCCAGGTGGTCATCTCAGGATGTGAGCCCCCGGTCTCTGCAGGACATCCCAAGATAAAGCAGAACTTGTAATATGTTAAGTGGGTCAGTGTGTGAGTGCAAAACAAGCCAACTTGTCTTTGTTAAAATGTGAATTGGCTGTCTGGTCGCGGGGAGATGCAGACATCAAAGGCAGTTGGAGAAGGTATGCAAGTTGTTAGATGTGAGACAACGGTATGAGTTTTATAGATGTGTATTGTATCACTTTGGTATAAAGGGACTGCCCCTTTACCAGTCAGGCAGAGAACTCCACACTGTTCCCACTACCACACTGGTTTGGAGCAAGCAAACTGCTGAACAGGTCAGTGCACAGGTCCAGGGGCCCAATGGATCAGGCACCTCTGGATCAGAAGCCTCTGCATGAAGCAACTTAACATTTCATGTTCAAAGGTCAATCAAAAACAAATAGATGCCTGCAAAACAGCCAAAACGATATGCAAAACGAGCAACGCATACACAAAACCACCAACCAGCTAAAAAGAGAAGCACAATAATAAAATGTATTTACAATATTATTTACCTATTCTTTATAATTATAATTATCCCCTCCTTGAACCGCCACCTTATTGTGGTGGAGGGGTTTGAGTACCCAAGTGATCCTAGGAGCTATGTTGTCAGGGGCTATATGTCCCTGGTAGGGTCTCCCAAGGGAAACAGGTCTTGGGTGACGGGT
>NW_018128023.1:0-2060 GCF_001952655.1 Monopterus albus | reverse complement strand
AAAAAATTTTTTTTAGTGCAATAAGAAAAACCTAGTATTTTGAATTTTATTTTGATGTTATTCTAAGATTTTCTATTAAAATAAAGTCAGTAATGACATTTTTTCGAAAGTATCGAAAGTATCGAAATACATTTTGGTACCGGTACCGGTACCAAAATGTTGGTATCGTGACAACACTACATTAGCAAATAAAACCATCTACGGAAACCCAAAGTGCCACTGGCGGAAACGTCGTATTTGGCGATTCTCTTGTAATTGAAAGCGGCCTATAGTTCCTTTCCAAGTGAAAAAGGTTCCACAGTATAGCTAAATTGTATCAAACAAATTCGAAGTTTAAATTTTTGTTGAATAATGAATCCAGCCGCTCACACGCTCAGGTCATAGCGCGTTTTTACCTGCGGAAAGATCCACCCCGTGATCCTCCCACAGACGGCTTGTCAATTTACCTTCCATTCTGAGCAAAAACGGCTTTGACAACTCCTCGGGTCGAGGGAAAAGTCTTCACATGCCAGAAAACAGCTCATCTGCAACGCGACAAGAAAAAGCAACACAGATGCAAAAATGTATCGCCTCCAGAAAATATGCTCCAAAAAACTTTCCGCGCGGACTATCTCCAAGTGCGGCTTGGCGAGCACGCACGGTGCCAGTGGGGGGGAATACAGCACACCGTGTGAACAGCGGCTTTGCTGAGGCTCTGAGTCTCTCGTCTCCCTACACCGTCAGTGCGTTTCGGTGTGTGCTGGCATATCAGGTGACGTCACCGTTTGACGTGCCTGTGTAGAATGGGGTTAGCCCAAACCAGATATATTGTATAGGTTTTTGGGTTCAGGATCTTGCATCCTCCAGGCTGCCTGCGCGCAGGTTTGGTGGTGGGAGAGATCTGGACGTGTAATGTTAATTTTACCTGTGATCCTCTGAATAAACCAGCACGGTTATTTTTTATATAATCCAAGTGGTCTACTTCGTCTTTGTGAGTTCCTGGTTTGAAAGAGCCGGAAGAGGCTTTATAATAAAAATAGAGCCTACAAGCACCAACTTTCATTTATATAGCAGCAGATTCAACCTCCTCTCGTTTTCCTGGACAGCTCCGTATGGGATCCGCTCTGTACACCTGGAAGCCCGGTACTTGCATCGCGCTGTCCGCGATCCAGTCACTCAGTCAGGTCTCCTTGAAGCACAAAGCAGCAGAGCGTGCAAAGTCAGAGTTAGTCCTGTTGATGAGAAGAATTTCATCCATCTTGTTGACCAGGGAACGGAGATTTGCCAGGTGGATAGACGGGAGTGGAGTCTGGGTCCCTCTCTATCGTAACCACACCAAGGCGCCCGCTCTCTTGCCATGGTGCCGTTTTTTTCCAGGTTCCGTATATGGCAACTGCGCCTCCGATCAGAATGCCCATACAGCATTCTTTGTTCACAAAAATCAAAGGAACATAGTTCGGTGTGAGTTGTTCAATATTTAACAGGTCTCTGGTAAAAGTAATCTGGGATGGGTTGCAAAAGACCAAGAAAACAAAGAAAAACAACAAACACGAGAGCGCGAGTAACCAAGGCTGCCATCACTGTCGGCGCCATATCTTGTTGACCAGGGAACGGAGATTTGCTAGGTGGATAGACAGGAGTGAAGTCTGGGTCCCTCTCTATCGTAACCGCACCAAGGTGCCCGCCCGCTTGCCATGGTGGCGTTTTTTTTCCAGGTTCTGTATGTGGCAGCTGCGCCTCCGATCAGAATGCCCATACAGCATTCTTTGTTCACAAAAATCAAAGGAAAATCTAAGGCTAAGTCTGGCAAGCCTTCAGATTTATAACTGCTTTAGAGGATGAATAAGAGCATGTTCTGTGTGCGCATTTACTGCAGAAGAAGTCTTACTGTCATCATCTTCCCTCCAGCTCCCCTGCACGTCATACTCCTGTTCCAGGTTCAGTGGCTCTGAGGCTGTTAGATACTGCAGCTCAGGACGCTTCATCATTCATGATACCTGAAGGGTGTAAACAGGTGGATAAGAGACAGGACTCCAGGTTTCTACAGCTTTAACCATGTGTCCAGATGCCAAAGGACTGGA
>NW_018128022.1:1126987-1130142 GCF_001952655.1 Monopterus albus | reverse complement strand
ATGCAAGGACTGGTTTTGTCCAACAGTCGTAAACTCAAATACTTTTATGCAAAACTAATCAACAGATGCAAATTGTTGAACTATTAAGGGTGAACTGACTGTCTTCACAAAAGAAACATGCCTGGCTGGGAGCACAGAGATGTGAAAATTTTAGCTGCTGACATCGCTTCACAACTTGCTGCCCGCGATTGTCCCTATTTGCAAGCATGAGGGTCGTAAACTCAAAATATTTTTATGCAAAATGTAGAAAGAAATTCTTGATAAAATAATATAGTGCTATGTTATTTGCAAAACTGTCTAAATAATTGTTTAATCTACTTGACCTTTGTAATGGCTTGAACTGTGCACTAGAAATACTGTCTGAAGTAGGTGATAAAGGGCAGAGACTCAGAACAACAGGAAGTGTGCAAATGCAGAATGAGATGACTGAACTGTCTTCAAGAAAAGTTGTTTAAGGTCTTATTATTTTGACCTTATATTATCAACATTTATCAACATTACATGAAATGCTTGGCCTTCTATGATGGAAATTGTAATCTGCATTAGCAAATATATCTCTGCTTATTTTAGTATCATATGCTTTATAATTTCACTTGTCTTTAAGAGTGCAGGAGACTTGGAGCTGACAATAACAGAACCTGTGTAAGGCTGTAAGAAACAGGAAACCACATACAGGAACTAGACCACGGTCGCATAGCAACGCTGCCGCTGTTCCTAAATCTGCAGACAACAACTAACTGTTTATAAAGACGTACGTAGGAGGGTCATGTCTGGTTCAGAAGGTCAGGATGTTATTCTCAGAATTTCACAGATCAAAATCTGCCTGGCGACAAGATCACCAAATGAGGGGTCAGAACGAGGTCAACAAACCAACCAAGGAACGAGGATAAAGGACAGCACGGATGATGTCAGATCTACCATCATTTGCATATTCCAAAAACTATTAATTTGACTGGGTTGAGGAGTGAGGCGTTCCCTTGCTCTGAAGGCAAGTCGAACGGTTCTGCTGTTTAGAATCAGGACTTCAGATAGAAACGGAACCCAGAGCTCTGTAATTGCTTTTCATGAATATTGTAATAAATATCTTAAAAAACAGATGTGTCTTTGAGCATTCTTCATAAAAGAACATGCAGGACTGGTTTTGTCCAACAAAAACTAATCAACAGATGCAAATTGTTGAACTATTCAGGATGGACTGACTGTAACTTCAGTATACCTTTAGCTAAAACCACCATTTCAGCTAATAACTATTCAGCAAATCTTCAGCTATTTATACTATAAACAGCTTTTTGATATTTTTTACGGTTTTTGCATAATTACCATTTACATTTTTGTCATTTCAATACCCAGACTCTAGTATTTCTCTGTGTAGGACTACTCTTTCTTTCTCATACACACACATACACCTACACACCGACACACACAACCCTACTTGTGTTACCTACTTTGTAGGGACCAGCAAGAAAATTTTCACATCTTAGGTTCAGCATACTTTCAGCTAGAAAGGCCATTCAGGTATCAAAATGCTCAGCTCTTCCAGGACGTTCCAGCTTGTATATTTCTTTTTTGTAACATTTATACATTTCTTGTTGTATTTATTACATCTCATCCTTCAGATTATTCAAAGAACTTCAGCCATTTCTTCTCATCCTTCAGCTGTTTCAACAATTGATTTCAGGCATTTTCAGGGTGATCCTTCAGCTCATCAGCATCCACATGCATTTAACATGAAATGCATTTCTCTAGTGTTAACATTTAAATCCTCCTATAGAAGAGTGGTCACAGCTTTGGCACCTAATAACTCCAGCATACTTTGACCGTTCAGGTATCAAACCACAACTTTCTGGAGGACATGCGTGCTTGTATTAATTTTTTTTTTTACTTTTATACGTTTTATGAAATATTAAGCTTTTTTCATCTGCATTCAATCGAATGGGGAGAGTTAGTGTGTCACATGACCAAGTGACATTCTGCACTCTAGCTCTGTTCTATAGCCTTTTTACAACTTTTTCAGCCTGTTTTCTGCTATTATTACATTAAGCTTTCACACACAAATTATACATGAAAAAGTTAGAGAAATTTGTGAAGAATCAGAAAATGCCCTTAGTATTGTGATGGGATGAATGGTTTTTGAATGACATGGCAAACTCCAGAGAGAGTGCCCCCTCTCTCCCATAGACTGTCATTGAAAAAAACTGATTCAGAAAATGCCCTCAAGGCAAAAGTGACAGTATTTGTAAATCGCCACAGCTCCTTCATTTTGTTGAATATCTTGACATAAAGGTGATCAACATGTTTGTTGAAACCTCCTGCCACTATTAGTAAAGTTTTTTTAGATAGTGCTTATACTTTTTCATCTGTCATTCATTGTTTGAAGCCCATGTTTGTCTGAAATCTGCTGTAGTGTCCTGAAACTGCTGAGTCACTTAACCAGCTAATGATGCATGTGTTACTTTCAGTCTCCCATTTCACCTCTACACTCTTTTTAACTGACATGCAGTCAATCAGTATCTGTGTTACCTGAGTGTGTTGTGATCCATGTCCTCACCTGCTACTACTGCAATATCGCTGTCGGTACTACTCCATTCAGTACTTCTATCTTCATTTCAAGTACTTACGACAGTACTACTATGAGAACTTCAAATGTTATTAATAAATGTACTGGCCTTCTTGGTAGCATGATCCTGTTGAGCCAATTGCTTAAAACAGAAACAATAAAATTAACATGGTACCACACAAAAAGTCACACACACACACAGACAGCAACAGAGCAACACACACACAAGCACACACACACACAAAAAAAACAAACACAAAACTAGGGCTGAAAGATTAATTGCATTTGCGATTAAATCGCCATCACGTAAAACACGATTTTCTAATCACAATAGGTGCGATTATAGTCTGGTCACGTGACACGAGAGCGCAATCTGTAGATGACGCAGCATCTTGTCACACTACGCTGTAGCATAACTTGTTACTTGACCTGCTGTAAAATGGCCTCGGGCTCGACACAACCGGACCCTGAACCAGAAACTTTAGTGCCAAAGAGGAGCAGCAGTTCCGCTGTGTGGGACTATTTTGGGTTTAAAAAGGAAGATGTCGCGCAGCGTCAGGTATTGTGCAAAACCTGCCTTGCTAGCGTTGCTACCTCA
>NW_018128022.1:1124675-1126907 GCF_001952655.1 Monopterus albus | reverse complement strand
TCAAGTAAGCCAATTGCCACCAGGCAGGCATCACTGACAGAAATGTTTGAAAGTGTAACTCCTTATGAACACACTTAAAAAGGCACATGGAAATTACTAAAGCAGTAACAGAATTCATCGCGAAAGAAATGATGCCCATCAATACAGTGACAAAGCCTGGGTTTGCAGCATTAATCAACACACTAGGTAAATTAATTTAAAATTACAGTTCATTTAACTTTGATGTACCTAAATATTTCCAAAGAGGTACAGTTAGATTCAGATATTTATTCTCCTTTATTTATCTGCATTTTGTGTGTAATGTGACTTACTGGGGACATCAGTAAGATATGTTTATTTATGTATGTCTAGTAAAATTTACAGACAACATTTAAAAAAGTGCAGTCTGCATGTTTACATATGTTTGTTACAGTGACTTAGAATCCTGTGAATACTGAGTGTGGTAAAGCCAGATTTGTTTTTATATTCCTGCAGTTTAGTTTGATGTTTACAACAGGCCTTTTTGACACTTTATGTTGGCATGTATTGCATGTTTTCAAGAAGTCAACAAATCATTCAGTATTCTAGTGTAATTGAAGTGTTTAAATAAATGTCATTCATATAAATTCATGCATCATTTAATTTAATCAAATAACATGCCTGGTCTTATGTTCAATCTAATATTATGTTGGTCATACTATATAATGACTTAGTGCTTGTCTTTGGCTTGAAGTTTAATACAGAAAATGAACAGCTAATAAAATCGCATATTAAATCACAATCGCAATGTTAGGGGAAAAAAATCGCAATTAGATTATTTGCTCAAATCGTTCAGCCCTAGTGAGAAGCAACTTTCCCGGATGGTCCTTCACAAGATGGGTATTGATTGATTCTTTTCAGAGTGGTGGTGATAATTTGACAAACAGCAGTCATTTCCCACTGAAACATCACTTTGGCCATGAAGCCTTTATCACAGAGAGTATCAGAGGCTTCCTGGAAGTGCTCTTCGGCACTGGGGACCCGTCAGACCAGTGAGCCAGTGGATCAAATGACATTGTGGCAACTAGCTTAATGACTTCATATCATGGCTTTAGGAAGTGGCTGTGACATTTATTTTTTATTGGTAACTGAAAAAATAAATAAATAAAAAATTAAAAAGTAGGGTAGGATACTGAAGAAGAAAGTTGATGCATCCAAAAACTGTTCACTTGTTCATGACAAACCCTTCATTCATTCATCCATTCATTTTACAACCTGTGTTCTAATGAGTTTTTGTGACTGAACATTACCAAGTAGTTTGTGTGGCAAAACCATGAGTTTCATAATCTCCACATTATATCTGTGACAGTTTCCAAGATGATACTGTTCCAGTAGCTTGCTGCTAGCTATCCGTTATGTTTATGGCTGTTTCTGTGATGTCAAAGGTCCATAAGCTTGGTAGGGGGACATACATTGTCATTAATGTTGACATTAATGTTGATCTAATTCTGAAGTCCACTGTCATCTCCACTGTTTTGAGCGTGTTCAGCTCCAGGTTGTTGCGACTATACTACAGGACCAGCTGCTCAACCTCCTGTCTGTAGATTGACTCGTCGCCGTTGGATGAGACCAATAACCACTGAATCATCAGCAAACTTTAGGAGTTTGACAGAGGGGTCCTTCGAGATGCAGTCGTTGGTGTAGAGTGAAAAAGGCAGAGGGGAGAGTACACATCACTTGGGGCCAGGAAGCCACACCTGCTGCTTCCTGTCTGTCAGAAAGCTGTCAGGGTGACTGTCGGGGGAGCAGCTGCTGGGTCTGAGGTGGGGAGGGTGAGGGGGGAGTGTTGTTTGTCAAACCTGCAGTACAATACAAGGTCAAGGTCAAAGTGTTTATTTGTCATATGCACAGTTAGGACACGTGCTTCCCTGTACAATGAAATTCTTACTTTGCTGTCCACATGAATGTCACAAAATAAAAATGAAATATAAAGTAGATATATAAGTAACACAAAACTTAAGGCACTTTAGGTAGAAAATGCAGCAATATAATAAAAATATATAAGAATATAATAAGAGAATGTATGCTGCATGGGAGCAGCATGTGCAGCAGTCAACAGTCAATGTGCAATTATGCATGTGCAAACTGAGAATGTAAACAGTACATGACATATTTCCTGGTAATAAACTCCTCAGCTGTTTAGGAGTCTGATGGCAGAGGGAAAGAAAGAGTTTTTCAGTCTAGTGGTCCTACATTTCACACTTCTGAACCTCC
>NW_018128022.1:1117459-1123336 GCF_001952655.1 Monopterus albus | reverse complement strand
TTAGGTCAATAAATATCCCCATCGTAATTTTTTTCTCATCCATAGCACTTGTAATGTCCTCCATCAGGTCAGTAATGGCCAAAGATGTCGATCGGTTCGACCTAAAACCGTATTGGCAATCAGAGAGGATTTTATTTTTTCAATGAATGTATCTAATCTGTTATTAAAGAGTTTTTCCAGAATTTTTGAAAATTGTGACAACAGAGAAACCGGTCTATAATTTGTGAAGTTGTGCTTATCACCAGATTTATACAGTGGAATAACCTTTGCTATTTTCATATTATTGGGGAACTGCCCAAGTCGAAACGACATGTTAAAAATATGGGTTAATGGTTTAGATATCCCCTCAATTACCCATTTGACAGTTGTCATGGTGATACCATCACTATCACTGGATGTTTTGTTTCCACATTTGTTCACTATCTCTATAATTTCCTTTTCAGCTATGGGCTTCAAAAACATGGAACTCATGTTCCTTTCAATTGTATTATTATTTATAGTGACAGATGTATCATCTGTACAGATACCTTTTGCTAAACCAGGACCAACATTCACAAAGAACCTATTAAACTTTTTAACTACATCCTCCAATCTATTGACGTGTGTATCATTATCCATAAAATATTGAGGGTAGTTACTCTCTCTAGAACTGTTTCTAATCAATTTATTTAATATATTCCACGTACCTCTCATGTTATTTTTATTATCCTCTAATATTTTAGAGTAATATAGTTTCTTACATCTCCTCAAAATCTCAGTTAATTTGTTCTTATATGACTTATATTTTTCTTCCGCCTTCTTTGATCTGTCCTTTATGAATTGCTTATATAACGCATTCTTTTTTTTGCATGCATTCTGTAATCCCTTGCTCATCCGCGGTCTCCCACTGTAATTCCTTTTATTTTTATACTGCTTACGAGGACAGTTCCTGTCATATACTTTCTTAAATATGTTTAAAAATTGCTCATATGCTTTATCTAAGTCATCCTCTCTGTAAACTGGTTCCCAGTTTTGCCCCATGAAATCATCTTTTAGCCTCATTACAGCATGTTCATTCATCACCCTCCTATAGAAAAAAATTTGTTTTTGGCCTGTCTTTTCTATACTGGCCCAATGTGCCAGATTTTTACCTTTAGCTTTATCCTGAAGCCTCTCCCTGCCATAGAAAAAATAAAATAAATTCTGAAAATCCACTTGAAGCAAAAGTCAGGGTATTTGTAAATCACCACAGCTCCTTCATTTTGTGGAATATCTTGACATAAAGGTGATCAGTATTTTTGTTGAAACCTGCCTCGTGTAGTGAAGAGATGTTTTTGATAGGACTTGTAGTTTTTCTTCGATTGTCAATTGTTTGAAGCCCATGTTTGACTGAAATCTGCTGCAGTGTCCTCAAACTGCTGAGTCACTTAACGATGCACCTGCTACTTTTACAAGCACAAACAGCAACAGAATAACACGCACACACAAAATAAACCCAAACATATACAATCAAAACAATACAGTGACACACAGTAACACACACAGTTGTGCAGTGACACAACCACCCACCCACCGGTTGGTCTGCCTTCAAAATAAGTAAATATTCAGAAACAGATTCAATGTAAACAGTTTAACAACTGGATGTCCTGTTCCTTTCAAAGCTCAGAGCTTTGCTCCATGTCACTGTCAGCTAGTTTGACCTGTCCTAGCAGGACACGTCACACAGCACCGTCAGTCAGACCAGCACAGTCTGGAATGTGCTTGTGGTGGAAAGACATTGCGATGTCACTCTAAAGCAGGGGTGCCCAAAAAATGGGGAGTTTTTTTTGGGACGTTATATTTGAAATGCATTTGCTTGATCTATCAATCTACCACCACTATTCCGAAGAAGGGAAATGTGGAGCGGCACTTTCAGACTGTTTATAAAAACTACGAAACTCATTCATACATATGTGTGTGTGTGTGTGTGTGTGTGTGTGTGTGTGTGCGCGTGCGCGCACACATAGTGTTTTTTTAATGTAGGTTGATCATTTTGACTTGGTCATTTGAAAAGTAGCTCTCAAAGCAAAAAAGTGTGGGCACTCCTGCTCTAAAGGATACTGCATATTGAATATAAGAACCCCAGATTATAAACTGGTGTGACATAATTTGTAGGATGTCAGATTTTCAAAATAAGAGCACCAGATTGTTAAAGTTCAAATGACTTTCAAAATCAAAGCCCCTGATTACAAATTAAACTCACATGAAGGCCCCAAAATGTGCCAATTTTTCAAAATAAAAGCCCCTGATTACAAATTAAGCTCACATGAAGGCCCCTCTCCTGACCTTGACATAAGAGGCTTGACCCAATGCGTGGTGTTTTTCCCTTCTAAAGAACTCCCAGAATCTAAGGAGGGTGTCAGCAGCCCAGTGATGCTATGTGTGTTTAAGGGAAAAGAAAGTGACCCAGTGACCTGGCCTTCCTCCCCTACTACTACTACTACTAATGATAATATTAATGGAAAGAAAATCACTTTTGGCTTTTCCCATTTTTAGGAGTGACCACAGCAAATCATCAAACTGACAACTCACATGTTGACATTTGGCACGTGTTTTACACCGGACGCCCTTCCTGACACAACCCTGACTTGAACCTGGGCCACAGTGGCGAGAGCGCTGCGCCTTAACCACTAGCCTACCAGGGACGGATAATAATCATTATTATCATTATCATTACTGCAGTGGTAATAAATCTGTCCCTGGGGCATCTGGCGTAAAACACGTACCAAATGTCAACATGCGAGTCGTCAGTGTGACGATTTGCTGTGGCAACCCCTACATGGGAAAAGCTGAAAGTGACTCTCTTGCAGTGGTAATAATAATAAATAATAGAATGGTTAAGGTGCAGCGCTCCCGCCGCGGTGCCCTGGGTTTGAATCAGGGTTGCGGCTGGAAGGGCATCTGGGAAGGGCATAAAACAAGTGCCAAATATCAAACATGTGAGTCGTCAGTGTGACGATTCGCTGTGGCGACCCCTAAAACGGGAAAAGCCGAAAGTGACTTTACTTTACAATGTGACAAAATAAAATGACAAACATCAATTACAGAATTAGTAGTACTATTATTAATAATAGTGGTAATAATAGTGGTAATAATCTGCTGCCCCTCACAAAATGGGTCATATTGGAGGAGAAGATCAGAGAGCCGGCTGCAGCAGGCATCTTAGAACCCTCTAGCAGCCCCTGGGTGGCACCAGCAATCTTGGTGCATAAGAAGGATGGCACCTGGTGATTTTGTATGGTCTATTGGCTCTTAAACAAGGTCACCTGCAAAGGCCCATACCCACTGTCATGGATAGACAACACCCTGGACTACATTGATGGCTCCTGGTGGGTCAGCTTGTTGGACTTGTGCAGTGGCTATTGGCAAATAGAGCTGATGCTGGATGCCTGGTCAAAGAATGTGTTTACTATAGGCCAGGGCCTCGATCAGTTGTTGATGTCCTTCGGTCTCTGCATCACCCAGCCATCTCTGAGCGGCTGATGAGTCCTGACCAGCATAAAGATGACCCGCTGTGTGGTTGACAACCTCTTGTTCCACACAGCTCATTTTCAGGGAACCCTGTCCAGGTTTGCCACCATGGCCAGCCTGCTGCACCAGCTGATGCAGAAGGGCCACTCTTTGGAGGACTGCCAGCCCACCTTCAAACAGTGCTTCCACTGGTGCTGGCCTGCCCTGATGCTAACTGACCATTCATCCTGGACAGTGATGCCAGCGATGTGGCAGTGGAAGCATGGTGAATGGGTGGTGGCCTACTACAGCTGTGCCCTCAGCTGACCAGAAAATTAAGAAAACAGAAAAAAATACTAGTATTGGGATAAAATAGCAGCTGCGTTCAAGTTGCTAGTTGTTTTATGTTTTGAAATATTCATGGAGATCCGCTGAGTTTGGGTTTGAAAAAGAAAATGTCAGAAGCTCAGGTGAATGACGTTGTCACCGGTTCAATTACTCTGTTAGACGGAGCAGCTGGCTAACATCCTGGGCTTTTGCCACTTCCACCCTTACTTGTACAAATGATTGTTTCCTCTGCACATGGTCCATGCCTTGCTGATGTGGCTGCTGAACTTCAGGGAGCTGGAGCTGCACCTGGCTTGATGGCTCGAGAGACTACAGGATTACAAGATCTGCCACTGGACGCTCTCTCTACATACAGAAGGTTGGCCCCATTGTGGTTTGTGGGGGGCTGCCCTCATTGGCCTCCCCAGTGCAGGATTCAGATGGCAGCTAGGACACCATCAATTGCTAGCAGCTCTGGAGCAACCAGAGATGGCCTCCTGTACCGTTACTGGCAGGACTCCAGTGATCAGTGGAACATCCTTCAGCTGCTGGTACCTCTGTTTCTCTGGCCAATGGTGCTGCAGTTGGTGCATGGGTCAGTGGGAACTAGGCATTTTGAAGTGACAAAGATGCTGCAGAGGCTGCACTCCCACTTCTACTGGTCTGGCTGTTGAGTGGATGTGCAAGTCTAGGTCCACCAGTGTGATGCATGCACCTCCAAGCAGGGGCTGACCCAGCGCTCACACATTCCCCTGCAGCAGTATTTGGTGGGGGCACCTATGGAGCGAGTGAGTGTGGTTGCGCTGGGTCTGCAACCAGCAGTAATGGACTATTTCACCAAATGGCCAGGAGGCATATGCTGTCATGGATCAGAACGCAGCCACCACTGTGGATTGCCTGTAACAGAGATATTTTACCAGCCTCAGGAGTTACACAGCAACCAGCAGCTGGCCATAAAGAAGACTCAGACTGTGCTGAGTAATGGGCTGGTGGAACAGTTTAATTAGCAGTCAACACCAAGACTGGGATGAACACCTACACCTGGTTCTGTAGGTGTACCATACGGCAGTAGAGGAGTTGACACAGTGCACCTCGGCAGCGCTGATTCTTGGATGAGAGTTGCACACCCTGTGGACCTGTTGGCTACTCCAACACTTGAAGGACTTTGAGTTGGCTTAGGTTCTGAGGATTGTGAACCAGCCTGGCTGGGGTTATATAGTGTGCTGGGGGAGCACCACACAAACAAGGAGATACTACATATGGACAGTTGCACCCCCAGAGGGTGATAATTGCCACATAATGTAAAAGCAATAGTACATAGTGTACTACAGTTACAAATAACTGGGTGTTCAGTTTCTTGCTCAAGGACATTTCAACATGGGGACTGGAGGAAACAGGAATTGAACCACCAACTTTCCAAGTAAGAAACAACCCACTACCTACTGAGCAACAGCCCCTACCATTGTGATGACTTGTATTGAATGTTGGTCACCCTTCATGCAGTACTCAAGGTCAAAATGTCACCAGAAAAGCAGCACAGAGTCCGATTTATTGCTCGTGAAAGTTTTTGAAATATATTACATAGAGCACATGACATGTGGAAACAGATTGTAACCAAAAGAAATAAGCATATGTAAATTAAAATTCAAATACAAGTATTTCAGAAATGCTTTAGAATGATGAGTGTTGGACCATACATATCGCAGTAAAAGTTAAGGTTGTGTCTAACTGGGTGTTCAGTTTCTTGCTCAAGGACATTTCAACATGAGAACCGCACAGCTTGGGTTTCCAAAGCTCAGGACTCTAGAGGTTAAGGCTGTATCCATTTTCTTCACATTGATTCTGATTTGTTTAAAATGTAACAATATATTTGCACAGACAAACTAGTTACACTATCCTAGAAGCACATAGTGTGACCACGACAATTACAGTGCCTTGCGGCCCCCTTGAACTTTGCGACCTTTTGCCACATTTCAGGCTTCAAACAAAGATATAAAACTGTAATTTTTTGTGAAGAATCAACAACAAGTGGGACACAATCATGAAGTGGAACGAAATTTATTGGATATTTCAAACTTTAAC